>NW_027208370.1:0-109000 GCF_964237555.1 Oryctolagus cuniculus
AGGTTTTATTCCTGAATAGTTTCTCTTTTTGATACTCAGTTTTGGAATATGGCTTATACTTAAATTAAGTGTTTTTCTGAATTCAACTCCCTTGGGAGTTAATGTCTTGTTATTTGTCATAACATCCTGATGCAGATTTTTCTCCAGACTTTTCTGGTTGGTCTTAATCAGTTCATCCAGTTTCATGGCAACTGAAGTGAGAAAAAAATGATGTCACTACATCAAATATAATTGTTTCTTCTAGCATACTCGTGTAAAAGGAATGAAGTTACTTGTATTTAAGAGGGATAAGATGTTAGGAAAAGTTCTGCATTTGTGCCTCCTCACACAGGGCACCAAAATGTTAGGAAAAGAGTTGTAGAATAGAGGAGAAAGTGTATGAATTTACAGCCAGACAGAATTTATTCAGAGAAAATTAATCCACAGAGGTGGGTGACCAACTGCCTGTACAAGATGGAGCATGAAGGCCCCAATTCCCAGGGGCCAGACCTTTTTGAGGAGGGCTAAGGCTGGGCATGAGGGTAGGGGGCAGCAGTGGAGGGGAATTCCAGGAACTGGGTGGGGGCCTTAGGAACCTGGAAAATAATGCAGGGTGGGGTATGAAGGCAATAGGCTGTGAGACCCAATTGAGTTTCAAGGGCAAGGAATACATTCCAAAGTTTATCTACTTTGGGCAATGAGGGAGAATGGCTCAGGCTTATATCCTCATTCCATCATAAGATTTTCAAAAAATGATTAGAAGATACATATTTATGAATATACAGGTTTTCTCCATTATACATTAATATATTAAATTGTATCCATAGATTTTCCAATGTTCATCCATGATCCTGTTTACTACCAGAATTTTTTCCAAGTATGATTGAATGGTTTTTGTGGTAAGATGTCTTAAATCACTGCTTGGGATGCCTGTATCTCAAAACAGTGCCAGTTTAAGCCGAGGCTACTCTGCTTCCAATACAGCTCTGAGATAATAGATACTGGAAAGCAGCAGATAATGGTTCATGTGCTTGGGACCCTGTGATAGAGATGAGTAGGTGAAATTCCAGGCTTCTGGCTTCAGATTAGTCATAACTGTTGATAGTATTTGGGGAGAGAGTTAATAGAAAATCTATTCCTCACTGTTTCTCTCTCACTTTCTACTTTCACAAAAATGAATAAGACTTCACAGAATGGACTAATATTTAATAAATATATTCACCTGTAATCTAGAAACCAATTTTTCCCTGTCCATTTCTTCAGTTCATTTTTTAATGTATTTTTATTTCTTTATTTGTGAGAGTTAGACTGTGAGAGACAGAGACAAAGATCTTCCTTCCATTGGCTCACCCCTCAAATGGCAAATACATTTGGATCTATGCCAATCCAAATCCAGGAGCCAGGTGCTTCCTCCTTATCTCCATTGTAGGTGCAGGGGCCCAAGCATTTGGGCCATCCTCCACTGCCCTCCCGGGCCACAGCAGAGAGCTGGACTGGAAGAGGAGCAACCAGGACTAGAACCCGGGGCCCATATGGGATGCTGGTGCTGCAGGGGGAGGATTAATCATGTGAGCCACGGTGCCAGCCCCTTTTTCAATTCATTTTTAGAAAAATTGTGGGTTTTGTACTTCTGTGATATTTCAACCATAAATATGGGGAAGTTTTACTAGATCATTTCCTTGAAGGTAAAGAGTGAAATGTGTCTATACTCTAAGCAGGATCACATTCATGGGACAAGATTTGAATATGTGGTTGTCTTGTGTTCTGTCTTCCCAGGCAAACAGCATTTGTGGGATTTTTCTAATGAAAATCTCTGTTTTATCTGCACTATTATAGTTTCCCCATATTTCTAAGGAAACCTGACATCCTAATCTTCTAATAACTACAACAGTTACAGAAAGTTCCAATATACCACCTTGGCTATACATTCCCACCAGTTGAAATAATTTATTCCTGCAACCCAGAGTCTGCTCAATTATTGAAAATTGATTTCTAACTCATTGTGAAGAAATCAGCCCTGGTTGCCTCCTCTTGTTTCTTTCTATAAACACTCCTCTGTGATAATTTGAGTTTCTGGAGGTTTGTTGATTTTCACAGAAAACTTCATTTCCTTTGCCTTTACCAGAGATACTGATCTCCATAGATACTGTAGAATGTCTGTGTCTGAATCACAGGACCAGCTGTCTTCAGGAGTAAGACTTGGGAAAAACTCGTGGAAAGAACACCAGTCAATATCTGTTGCACTGCTTCTGCTTTGGCCTCCCTGCCCGTTATGTACACACTGATATGGAAGGCTCTGATGTAGGCATTCTTCCCCCATCCATGGCTCTGCTCCTTGCTCCAACTTGAAGATCAAGTCAGGTTTGGTCCTACAGTGCCCTACTAATGGAAACAATATAGACTTTGTGAAATCACTATCTTGGGTTAATGAAAGGAGTACAGCTTGGTCCAGGAGCTATGCAACAAATGTTCCAATGTGAAATCCTTCCCAGGTGATAGATATTCAGATTCTTCATGGACTCAAATTCTATACCTGTCCCTCATTCAACTTTATGAATAGTGCTCACTTAGTTGTCAAATAGCAAGAAAATGTTACCATTGGGCATGTGATGAGTGTCACTCACCCAGGGAGAACAGGCTGCTGTAGGTCTCCAGCATCACATCCCTGTACAGGATTTTCTGAGCTTGGTTCATGTTCTGCCATTCCTCCCAGGTAAAGTACACAGCCAGGTCTTCAAATGCTATCATCCCCTGTGACAGAACACTCCTGGTCAACATGTCAACTCTGTCACCTAACAAACAATGGCAGTTGTATATCTTCTACATGGGTATGGATGAAGAAGCAAGAATGCCATTTCATTTCAGATTTATGAGCATTTGGGCAGCCACACAGAAGCATTCCACAGGGGATCAAACCTATGGTGTAAAGGCTGTGAAAATTGCCCAAGCTGGAGGGAAACAGGAATTTCTGTTCACAAAGGCCAGACTATGTCAAGGGCAATTGCACAGTAGGCTGAAAGGGGGACAAGAGTCACTCTGGAATGAGCAGTGTTCAGAAGAATGTAGAAGTATTCAGGAAAAAAGACAAGAAACCATCAGGGAAGTTATGAAGGGATTGAACAATGAAGAATTTCCAGAAAAACACTATACACAGTCAATGCAATTATGGCAGAGAAAAAAATTTTTAAAAGAGACAGTAGGCATTTAACTTAGTGTTTATGATGCCAGCTCAGATACTCTCTCTCTGCATCAAATTTCCAAAGTTGGATTTCAGTGCCAGCTCCAGTTTCCAGTTCCCAGCTAATGCAGACCAGGGGAAGCAATGGTGATGCCAACCAAGAGGGAGGCCTAGATTCCATTCCTGACTCTTGGCTTCAGTTGTGCCCCACCTCTGTTTGATATTTTTATTTAGGCAGTGAAGAAGTGCATGGGAGCTTTCTAGCTTTCTCTCACTCCATCAATTTCTTTCTCTATCAGGCTCATAAATATTTTAAGTAAGGGAGGAGATTCAAGAAAGAATAGAAAGTAGCTTTTGCTTTTTCTATAATTATTCTACTCATAAACATTTAAAGAACTGAAATAACATGATAACAAATTAAAGTAAAAGCTATGGAGTTATTTACCCAAGAACAGAACCTGAGAAATTCTGTACTATAATCTGCATTTGTGACTGAGGGAAATACAGAGAGCTTTGAGAACCTGCAGTAGGCACCAGCATTGTGGTACAGCAGGTAGATCTCCACCTGCAATTCAGGCATCCCATGTGGACAGACAATTTGAGTCCTTGGTGCTCCACTTCCAATTGAGTTCCCTGCTAAAGTGGCTGAAAGAGCAGTGAAAGATGGCCTGAGTATTTGGGCCAATTCCACAAATATGGGAGACCCAGATAGAGTTCCAGACTCCTGGCTTTGGCCTGGCCAACCATTGTGGCCATTTGTTGAATGAACCAGCAGATGGAAGATATCTCTTTCTCACTACCCATCTCTCCCTATCTCTATTACTCTGCCTTTCAAATAAGTTAATAAATAAACCTTGGGGCTGGCACTGTGGCACAGTGGGTTAATGCCCTGGCCTAAAGCACCAGCATCCCATATGGGCACCGTTTCAAGACCCAGCTGCTCTAATTTTGATCCAGCTCTCTGCTATGACCTGGGAAAGCAGTAGAAGAAGGCCCAAGGATTTGGGCCTTTGAAGCCGTGTGGGATACCCAGAAAATTCTCCTGGCTCCTGGCTTTAGATGGGTGCAGCCCGGCCAGTGCAGCCAATTGGAGAGTGAAATGTTGAATGAAAGATCTCTCCTCTGTCTCTTTCTCTCTGCCTCTCCTCTCTCTGTGTAACTCTTTTAAATAAATAAATAAATTGTTAAATACAATCTTAAAACGTGAAAGAACATGCAGTAGATTATTTTCCCCACAGTGTTCTTACTCTAGCTGGGAATCAAGTTCATCTCCTCAAACTATTAAGGACTGCATTACTCTAACAATTAAAAAAAATAAATGCAGCCAGCGCCGCGGCTCACTAGGCTAATCCTCCACCTTGTGGCGCTGGCACACTTCATTCTAGTCCCAGTCGGGGTGCCAGATTCTGTCCCAGTTGCCCCTCTTCCAGGCCAGCTCTCTGCTGTGACCAGGGAGTGCAGTGGAGGATGGCCCAAGTCCTTGGGCCCTGCATCCCATGGGAGACCAGGATAAGTACCTGGTTCCTGCCATCAGATCAGCACAGTGGGCCGGCTGCTGTGCACTGGCCATGGTGGCCATTGGAGGGTGAACCAACGGCAAAGGAAGACCTTTCTCTCTGTCTCTCTCTCTCTCACTGTCCACTCTGCCTGTCAAAAAAAATAATAAATGTCACTGATTTGTGGTTTAGCCCTAGGTAAGTAATTCTCTTGCAGAATGCTAAGTGTTTATTTCCAGGGTGGAACTAAAACACTGCCCACTACATCATCTGTATAACACTAAAGAATGTGTTGGACATTATGACCCCAAAATTTAGAATATTATCCTTGACTTCAATTGAAATCATATAACAAATATATATTTTGCTATGGCAACAGAAAATGAGAGATGACATTGCCTTTTCTTGGATAAATGCAATGATTGATAGTCATGACAAATTCATCATACATCTTGTTTCTATATATTCCCTGAGAATAAAATTTACCTTCCTACATCCATTTTCATTAAGAAATTATTATAAATCTAAAAACAAAACAGACAGAAAGCTGGGAATAATTAAGAAAACCACTTACAGGGGCCAGTGCTATCGCACAGTGGGTTAAAGCCCCAGCCCGCAGAACCAGCACCAGATATTAATTCCCACCAAATCAGGTGTGAGTGCGATTTTCAGGTGAATTCAATCAGAATTCCACAGCCATTCAGCTGGGAGGGGTGGATGAATCCAGAAACAGCCAGTTTACATGGGACTAAATCAAGCCTAATATCACAAAGGACTCTTGCATTTCTTTGGCTTTTTTCACATTTGTCTTATTTATCATGATTTGTAATGAATTTTCTGATGTGAGCTTTAGTTTTCAGACTGGAATATGGAGTCCAGGGCACGGGAGGAATGGTCTTTTTCAATCAGGGCACAGATGTTGGCTTGCTCCAATTCTGGCTTGCTGTCATTGTTTTGGGTGCCTCAGCCAATTTTTGGTTTTGAGCAGCAATTTTCTAAATGTTTTCTTGGTCTGAGTTTCTTTTGCCTTCTTCCATCCCAAATTTTGTATTCTGATGCAGTACAAACAAGAAGTTAGACAGAGGATCCATTATGAAATAAAAAACATAATAAATTGGCTTTTCAGGCTTAGAAATCTACAGGCAGGATAACTAAGATGAATTTTTGTGTTTTGGAAAATGAAATGGAACCAATTTGCTGTGGGGACAGATATTAATTTCCTCCAAATCGAGTTTGACTGTGATTTTCAGGTTAATTCAATCAGAATTCCACAGCAAGTCAGCTGGGAGGGGTGGATGTATCCAGAAACAGCCGGTTTCCTTGTGACTAAATCAAGCCCAATATCACTAAGGACTCTTGCATTTCTTTGGCTTTTTTCACAGTTTTCTTATTTATCATGGTTTGTAATGAATTTTCTGATGTTAGCTTTGGTTTGGAGGCTGGAATAAGGAGTTCAGGGTACAGCAGGAACCGTCTTTTTGAATCAGGGCATAGCTGTTGGCTTGCTCCAATTCTGGCTTTCTGTCACTGTTTTGTGTGCCTCTGCTAATTTTGGTACTTAAGCAGCAATTTTCTAAATGTTTTCTGGGTCTGAGTTGGTTTTGCCTTCTTCCTCCCAAGATTTTGTATTCTGATGCAATACAAACAAGAGTTCACACAGAGTAGCTATTATGAAATTAAAAAAAAAAAAATTGGTGTTTCATGCTTAGAAATTTACAGGCAACGCAACCAACATGATTTTTTGTGGTTTGGAAAAAGAAATGGAACCCTTTTACTTAGGGGACAGATATTAATTCCCTCCAAATCGAGTGGGAGTGGGATTTTCAGGTGAATTCAATCAGAATTCCACAGCCAGTCAGCTGGGAGGGGTGGATGAATCCAGAAACAGCCGGTTTCCTTGTGACTAAATCAAGCTGCTGCTCCCTGTGGACTTGTCCTCCTCAGCCTCTGACTAGAGCACAGCCACCTCTCCAATGCTGACATCCTCTGACACATGTTTCACTCTTCTGTTCTCTCTAAACTGCAGACTCTTGGGCAACATATGTAACTCTAATGCATCAACTTGCATAGAAGCACACACCTGAGGACTCCAGAGTCTTGGATTTCAGGTTGTAATTAACTTTCCTTTTCAGAGGACTGGTGAAAAAACAAGTCTGGAAGCCAGGGTGTAGCCTTGTGGTTCAAATGCCTATGTCTCATATTGGAGTTTCTTGGTTTGATTCCTGGTTCCAGTACCTGCCTCCAAATTCCTGATAATGTAGACCCTGGGAGCTAGCAAGAAATGGCTCAGATGATTGGGTTCCCTACTCCTGGGACAGCCCTGGCCACTGGGGACATTTCAGCAGTGAACTAGAGGGTGAATACTACTTCTCTGTCTACTTGTTCATTTCTTTGCATCTCCAATTAAAAAACAAAAAAGTATGTTTGTATCATCCATTAAAATAACTTCCTCAATGGAAAAAAAGTTTCATTGTTAAATTGGGGAAAAATAATGCTTCTTGGTTGTGATATTAGAATAATGCATAACTGTACATCGGACTTCCATTGTGGACAAGGAAGAGAAAGATGGAAGCAATAATTTTTGCTTCTGGCTTTGGTACTTGTCATGTAACCTTGAAAAATTCATTTAAACTCATGGTGCCTGAGTGTCCTTAAAATTACAGGTTCATCTAGTTGAGGCAGGTGGTGTAAGGGGAGGTGGCAGGAAGCTGAGAGCTTTCCTTGTTTCTGTGCTGACAGAGCTAAGTGACATTAGCAAGTCATTTGACCCCTCTGGATCTTCCTCCCTTGTGAGATAAGATTGTCTTTATAGTTAAAGGATTTATTCTACACAGTCCTATCTTATGGTTAGGCTCACATGACTGTGAAGTGTTTTATAAACTGGCAGTGTAATAATCAAGTTCGCACTGAAGATGAAATGCTAAACAGCATAGAAATTCTAAAGCTTGTAGTTCTATGAGGAGCTACACAGAAACATTCAAGTTCATGGGCATTTTTAAATTTAAAAACAGAATCATTGAATCACTGTTCAGAATCAGTATAGTTGCTAAAATTCTTATTTATAATCACTGAGATTGGCAGTGTAATTACTGATAGCATACTCCTAGTGTTGTATATTTTAGTTTATACAATACTCAGACCATATAAAATATAGGTAGCATGGGAAGTGCGATACACAGCAGTCTTGTAGAATGGCAGATGTCCTAAACAGCACTCTGGCCTCAGAATCAGCCCTTAAGGCACTCAGATCTAGCTGAAGAGCCTATGAGAGTATTTTAGGTATGGAAAGAAACTCTGGCAAAAAAAGAAAAAAAGAAAAGAAAAGGACCTAAATAAAAGATCTCTGTGAGTGAGATCCCAGTAGAAAGAACAGGCCATCAAAGAAGGAGGTACCTTTCTCTGAAGGGAGGAGAGAACTTCCACTTTGACTATGACCTTGTCTAAATAAGATCGAAGTCAGTGAACTCAAGAGGCTTCCATAGCCTTGGCAACTCATGACTAGAGCCCAGGGAGATTTCTGATGCCATAAACAAGAGTGTCAGATTGTTAAGTCAACAACAGGAATCACTGTGTGCTTACTCCTTATGTGGGATCTCTGTCCTTAATGTGTTGTCCAATGTGAAGTAATGCTATAACTAGTACTCAAACAGTATTTTACACTTTGTGTTCTGTGTGCTGCAAACTGATGAAAACTTAATATAAACTAAATCGATCTTCTTTGTATAAAGATGATTGGAAAAGAATCTTGATGTAAATGGAATGGGAGAGGGAGTGGGAGATGGGCGGGGTGCTGGTGGGAGGGGAGTTATGGGGGGAAGCCTTTGTAATCCATACACTGTACTTTGGAAAATTATATTCACTAAATAAAAGTTTAAAAAATAAAAATATAGGTAGCAATATTTAATGCTTCTCTTACTGTTCCTGGATTGGATTATAGCATACATTAATAAACCTTTTTTAAAGGTTTATTTATTTATTTATTTGAAAGACAGCATTATAAAGAGTGACACATAAATAGAGATGATCTGTCTGCTGTTTTAATCCCCATGTGGCTGCAAGCAGCTGGAGCTGGGCTAATCCAAAGCCTGGTGATTCTTCCAGCTCTCTCACATGGATTCAGGCACCCAAGTATTTGGGCCATCTCCTGCTGCTTTCCCAGGCACATTAGCAGGGAGCTAGATTAGAAGCAGAGCAGCTGGGACATGAACCAGTGCCCATAGGGAATGCCAGCACTGCAGGTGGTGGCTTTACCTTATATGCCACAGTACCAGCTACAGCCTATTCATTTTAAATTAATAACTAAAGATTATCTGCTTTTCAGCCTCCAGGCTTTGGCTTGGCCCAGCCTCTGCTGTTGTGGACATTTGGGGAGTGAACCAGAGGTTGAAAGATCTCTCTTCTTATGTCTCTCCCTCTCTAACCTTGCCTTTCAAATAAATAAATGAGTCTTTGAAATAAAAATACATGCATACATACACACACACACATACACACACACAAACACACGGTACCAACACAGTGGGTAAAGCCATGGCCTGCTGTGCCAGCATCCCATATGGGTGCTGATTCAAGTCCCAGCTGCTCCACTTCCAATCTAGCTCCCTGCTAATGTGCCTGGGAAAGCATCAGAAGGTGGCCCAAGTGCTTGAACCACTGCATTCATGTGGGAGGCCTGGCAGAAGCGCCTGACTTTAGATTGGCTCAGCTGAGGCCAATTTGGGAAGTGAACCAGCAGATGGAAGATCTGTCTCTACCCCTTCTCTATAACTCTGCCTTTCAAATAAATAATAGATTTTAAAAATGGGGGAAAAGGGCAGTTTTCTTGCCTTCCCTTTACCTAGAGTGACATAATCAAAATCTGTTAGGCAAATGAATAAGGGAAATTCTGAGATCATGTATTGACCACAGAAGAGAATGGATTCCTTGCGCATTTTCTGGAAGCCCATGCTAGTTGGAACCAAGGGAAGGATAACAAAAAAGGGGAGGCCTATATCCCTCTTATTTGTCTTCTTTGTTCATTGGAGCAGTGGAGAGTTGAGTAATGTAATATTGGTGTTTGTCTCCATACAGTTCATGTCTATTTAGCTGGTTCTTTTTATTTGCATTTCTTTTTTATTTATTTTAAGAGATTTATTTGAAAGGCATAGAGACAGGGGTCTTCGATCTGCTGGTTTGATTCCCCAATGTTTGGGTGAGGCTGAAGGCCCATGAGCCCCCTCCCATCTCCATGTGGTGTGGGGTCCAAGCACCTGTCCATCACCACTGCACTCGTTGGCTGGAGTTGGAGAGGAAGTAGGGCGTCAGGGAATGGAACTGGTGCCCATGATGTGGGCCATGCAGGCTGTGGTTGCACCCCCATGCCATGAGTCCATCCTCGATGAACCTTTCTTTAAAGTGGAATTAAGGGTAAAAATGGTCTGAGGTGCATGCACATTTCTGTTGTGAGAGAGGCTGAGGCCCCGTGGGTGCCTGGGGGCCAACAGAAACACCTGAAGCCTTGGCCCCCAGGTCCCGGTGTCTCCCCTCTGCTTCTGCCCTGCCTGCAGGCCTGGCCCCGGGCTCCAGTGGTGCCTCAGGGATTTCGGCACCAAACTGGTCACTTTAGGTCACTTTGTGATGCCTGACTTCTGCCCAAAGAAGGAAGCAAGAAGGGGCCCAGCAGGCTTCCCCCGACCTCTGGAGCCCCGAGCCATGGTGCTGGCCCACGACCCAGGTAGCCCGTGATGATTCTGGACCAGCCATTGGGACCCACGACCCCTGACCCCAGGCTCCAACCCCTTCGAGGTCACCACCGCAGCCTCCTATTTAGCTGGTTCTTAATCCTCAAGAAGGGATTTAGGTCAATGTTCTATTCTCATCAAATACCTTAATGTTTAATTAAAGATTCTGTTAGTAATTTTAACCCTGGGTCGTTCTAAAGATGTGCTGTGACTTAGGTTTAGAAAAGAGCATCTTCCTTGCCACCCTCATCTCAGCTCTGGGGGCTGTCAGTTCTCCCTGCACAGATTCAGTAATGCATGCTTCTTTACTACAAAGATCTTATGTTGGTCATATTTCCAGTTACAAAAATCAAATCAACTCACACCTGGACTCTGAGTATTCAATGACATTAGTTATCAAAATAAATGTATTCAAATATTCAAAGACCACTTCAAAGCTTAACTGCCTTCAAGAGTGTTTGGCACTTGGAACAGCCACTGTGGTTTTCTACACATGAGCACTCACTATTTTATATACCATTTAACAATTCAAACATCACTTCAGCTTCAGCAATACACAACAATAGAATGGATGATTCTACATAATAAACATGTTACATTAGTTTGGACTTAAAACCTAGAATTAAAACCATGTGGTAATATGGATGGATTTAAGGAAAGATGTAGAGCTAGGTAGCTAAGGCTACAGAATCCCAGACCTATTGATTTTAAGTGAGTCTGGAACAACAGCATTCCATTGCATTATCTTCCATCTCAGAGTCCTGCTTTTCCAGTGAGACCCACCCCACTCAGACCACGTATTTCCTGCCTGTGTCTTCACGGTGGTGGAAGCTGTTCTGATACAGGCATCTCCTGGACAGTCACCAGCTTCCTGATTTACTACCTGAACTGGAATCCCCAGTTGCGAGGTATATTTCCCAAACACCCAGGCTGAATTGAATGTTCGTCTCTGGCAGTCAAAAACTTCTGCCGTAGGAAACAGAACATGTCCTCTACTCTGGGACTCCTTTTTCTTCTCATGGGGTTCTGTGGTGATCTGTGGTTTTCAACACAAGTCCTGGGAGCATTCTGACTCAAAAGAAAGACCAGGGATAAGAGTTCTTTCTGGGGGCTGGTGTTGTGGCATAGCAAGTTACACTGCTGCCTGCAGCACTAACAACCCACATGGATGCCAGTTTGACTCCCAGCTGCTCTACTTCTTCCACAACTCCTTGCTGGGTAAAGCAGCAGAGAATGGCCCAAGCGCTTGGTCCTCTGCCCCCACATGGGAGACCTGGAGGAAGCTGCTGGCTTCAGCCTGGCCCAGCCCTGGCCATTGTGGCCATTTAGGGAGTGAGCCAGCAGATGGACCGCTGTCTTTCCCTCTCTTTTTCTCTCTGTAACTCTGCCTTGCCAATAAATACAACTTCAGAAAGTTATTCTCCATCAAGCAATACACCCTTTTCGAGGCAGTTGTAAAGCTGGGAGTCATAGCTTCTCTTATATTTTGGATAATAAGAGTTTTGGTTTGAAAGCATGTTCATCTGAAACAAAGATCACTCATTATCCTTTGTTAGAAAAGGGGGCTCTGCTCTTTGAAAGTGGAAATCAGAAGCTGTAATGTGTGATGAGCTCCACCTGCCAGGTCTGGGGAGACTTATTTGAAAGTCAGGGCATCAGGAGAGGAAGCTTTTCAGATTCCCTGGCCCTTGCTTTAGTCTTATGTCTTTACTTCTTTTGTTGCTTCTTGATGTCAAGAGTGTACACTTTATGCTGAAATGAGGAATTGTGTCTAACCTCTTTTGGGCCTTTTTCTAAGCAGAGTGTATATATTTTTCTTGCATATAAGGATAGCTTCTGGGGTGGGTGGATTTTTTTGGAAGTTTTCACAAGCTAGCCAGTAGCCTATATTTTCTTCACAGAATTCAGTTTTTAAAAAAGCTTCCAATACAGCCAGACCATCTGTATGTAGGGAAGAGCAGGCAGAAAAATAAAAAGAAACATGAGGAATATAAGGAAGCTAATGATCAAACATTCCCTTGTGCTTTTCTAGTACTAGGATTAGCTATTCTCTTGTTTTTACTCAATCCTGTAATCCTGTGGATTTAGCTCTTTAAAGACAAAGATGCCAGTAGGCAATATACTTAAGTTGGTTCCATACTACTAAAACAGAAATACTTCAGTTTGTTTTAATGCCAAAAATGTATTTACAGGAGAGGCATAAATCCTCAGGGAACTAAGTCTCTTGCAAACACTGCATGCAATGAAAAGCATCCTCAGCCTCAACCAAGAGCACTGCCATTGCAGAGCTGAAGGGTGATTTATCTTCCCCACCTGGTGTGAATATGTTGAGAAATAAGCGGAGATAAACAGACCTTCTAGGTTAAGTCAAATTCTCCTTGGTGAGCTGCTGATTTGAGGACACAGCCTTTCTGCACTCTTGTGATACTTGCAGTGGATTCAATTCAAGCCTAATTCACAATTGCTGCCCAGCAGCTCCTGGAATGCTTCTGACCACAACAGTGCTTCCTTCGGGGAAGGTCTGCAAGAACAGTTCTCTAATGAGTTGTGCTCAGAGCAGTTCCCCTCCCAGCTCAGCAGTGAGCTCTTCAGATTGCAAACACAGGAATCTCAACTTACTTGGTGAAAGCTTGCTACCTGCTTTTCTTGCCAATTGTGGCCTTCCCAGGAATGGTGGAGTTTTGCCATAGGTAGCTCAACCCAGTCTTCAATACTCTTATTCTTACAAAAAAAAAAAAAAAAAGACAATTCACTAAGTGGTCATCCTTGAATACACTACTGAGCCTGAATGCATTTTTACCAAATAAAGTCGCCCAATAGCTATAAACCAAAAGCCAACAACAGGCTTGCCCACCTAATATTACACTCAGCCCCGAAGTACTGAGCAGTTTCATCACTTCCTCAGAATGTAACTATGCTGTGAGGACTATAGATAGGGATGCCCAAATTTTAATTATCAATACACTGCACAGCTAATAAAGCAGATGCTGTCACTTGCCCACAAAAGGAGACAGTTTCTCTGCAAGGTTAACCGCAATCGGGAGACATTTTGCACCTAATGGAACCCGCAGCGGGACTGCTTTGAGCCAGCTCCTCTCCTTCCCTTTCCACCTTCGGTCCAGGATGGGACAGAGACCATGCACAGGAGGTGCCACCAGTCACCCGTTTCCCCCTGTCCACCTGCAATGCTCCTGGGAGGCAGATGCCACAGAACAGTGATTTGTTCCATGATTGTCACTGTGTGAGATCAGCCCATCATGAGAAAATGACCATGGATTCCAATGAGATATCAACCACAGAAGCACTTCCCCCAGCATCAGTGCAGGAGGGTGGATGATGGAAGGCACAGCATGGCCAGGATCTCTAGGGACCCCGCAGGACTCTGCTGCCCTGGATGCCTACAGCAGGCAGCAGCACAAAGGCCCAGTGCACCTCCAGCACCCTTCTACCAAACCCTTCCCCCTGTCTGCCCATGCAGACCACACAGATGCTGTGTCAGTGAGTAAATCAGCACCGCGCACTTGGTTTTCCTGCTGAGACTTGGCCTTCATTGCTTCCCCAAGTGCAGCACGTGCTGCAAGCCTCAGCCAGCAGGGCTGGCAGGAGAGGTGGGCAGTCACACTCACCAGGTCTGTCTCTTCTTCTCCTGCCCCTCCTGACTCAGGGGCCACCACCGGCATTTTAGCCCCAAGGCACGAAACGGGACAGCCAAGAACCTAGCACCACCCATGTCATGCGCACACACTGCAACTACCAGCTGCCCACCAATGTCCACCGCCTCTATAGCCAGCCTAGCATGGGGCGGGTCTTGCAGCACTGGTCCTGCCTCAGGGCAGCAACGATTGTCCTGAGGCCCCCTGCTGGACTGAGCCTGAACTGCCCTGCAGCAGACTCTGGAAGCAAGAGAGCTGCTGATGGCTGAGGCCCTGGCTCAGAGTACACTTAGAGAGACCCTATGCCTGGCAAGGGCACTGGGGCCCTGGACTTTCCCAGGCTGCAGTCCTAGGGTGGAGGCTGGCTCGGCCCTTCCACCCCCAGCCCTGCCGCAGGTGGAGCGGGGTTCCCACGGGGGCATCTTCCTTTGAGGGAGAGCGGGTGAACCCCAAATGCCATGACACCCGGTGCCGGGTGCTGGCCTGCAGCCTTCCGGGAGGGAGTAGGTGACAGTGACTTTGTGGGGAGGTGACACTTAAGCTGGGCCTGTATTTTGGGTTAGTTCTGGACGCACATCCCAGTGCACCTGGACCTGCGGGTCTGCTGCAGGCCTCCTGGAGGCTCTGGGAGCCGGGCATCCTGGTGGCAAGGGCAGGAGGGTGGGAGTTCGAGGTGCTGAGCTCCCGCTGGGTGCACCAGGCTCTTTGGAGCTGTTCAGAGTAAGGAGTTGAGGTCACCTCCTGAACCACTGCTGGTCCCAAACTCCTGGTTTGGGATTTGCCAGAACCCTGAAGTAGGGGTGTGGTGGGGGTGGTAGTGGTTGGCTTCAATGCACTGTATTTGTGAATTCTTCAAACACAGCTTCTCCCTACTCCTGCAGGCTTTCAAGTGATTGACGAGGACAGAGTCCCTCAGCTGCAAAGTGACTGAAGTTTGAAAACTACGTCCAGAACATCACAGTGTGTATTCAGGTGGTCATCCTTCAGGCCTGCAGGTGGACAGCAAGAGCCACAGTAAGATATTAATTACTGTAGATACTCTCCTTTCTTTCCAGTAGACCCACCAAAAGAGAATGGGAGATGAGTACTTGAACATTGGAACCAGTCAGCATGCTAGGGTGAGCTGCCAGTACTTGGAGCTCAGGAGTGGACATGGAGAGCAAAACATGCATTGTTACTAAAGAGGACAGTTAGGCATTTTACTGTGAAAAGGGAAATCATTTAGATGTGAACAAGACACCTTAAGAAAAGGTCTGTATAGTTATTTTTGTTTATTTGAAAGGCAGAGAGAGCCCTTCCATTTCCTGCTCATTCCTCAAATGTCTGCACCAACCAGAGCTGGGTCAGGCTGAAGCGAGGAACTCAGTGTGGGTCTCCCACACAGGTGGCAGGGACTCAAGTACTTGAGCCATCAGCTGCTGCCTCCCAGGGTTCTGTTAGCAGGAAGCCAGAAGCAGAAGCAGGGCTAGGGCTTGAGCCCTGAGCATTCTGACTGGGATGTGGAAGGCTTTACCACTATGCCAAACACATGCTCCAGTAAGCTGTTTCAACACGTTTGCAAAATGTAAGAATGTGGTTTTAAATATATGCTCTTCATCTTAAAAATTTGCATAATCTTATATTCAGTTTCATATGATTCAATACTTATTATTAAATACAAGTAACATTTAGACACATGCTTTCCTCACCAATACAAACCTCAGTAATTTTTTCACTTAGAACCTTGAATATTAGCATTCATTCAGATGAAGTTCACTCATAGGCTGGGAATTCTGACAAAGAGACAGTAGGGAAAAAAATCTAGATGTGTATCTGATACCTAATAAGATTCTGAACCTGACTGATAGAATCTGAGTAACTGTTCAGAGAGTGACTTCATACCTCTCCCCTCTGTAATGAGAAGACTGTGTCCTTTGGCCACTTTCACATGATGTTATGTAAATCTTACCTGAAAAGCCTTTTATAAATTCTGAAGTACCATACAGAAGCATATTATGCATTTCCATATGTGTGAAAAAAGGCAATGTCAAAGGCATAGCTATTCCAGAGAGAAGTTAGGAGGATTAGCTCAGTTTGTAAATGTGTAAGTACCATTAAATATCTACATATTTGAAATAGATTTATAGAGTGTGGAGTTCAAGATAGATATTTAATAAATGCACTCTGGATAATAAGCAAATATCAGAAATGATGCCACACCCATCAGTGTTTAAACTCTTCAGACAGCTCCATGCCAGGGAAGTGCAGTGATCCCCGTAAATTAACAAAAATCAATCTGTGTATACCCATGGAAGCCACTGGTTTATATGCAGTCTATACTAGAGGTTTTTGTGCTGAGTAAAATTACTTGATTTTTTAATGAATGCTTTCAGACTGATACCTGATGCTGAGTGGCAGACAATTTTTTCTGAAAAGTATGTGGTTGAGAAATATAAATATAAATCAGTTTATAATTTTTGTGTCTGAAGATTTTTCTGCATTGAAACAAAACCTGCAATAATCAGAAGACTTTTCCTCAACAAGTTGCTATATTGATGCATCTTCATTTATGTATGTAATGTATGCTTAGGTAAAAGTAATAGAGAGAGAGATCTCTATCTTCCATCTGCTGGCTCACTTCCAGATGGCCACAATAGCTGGGGCTGAGCCAGGCTGAAGCCAGGACCCTGGAACTCTGTCCCAGTCCCCCATGGGGGTGCAGGAACCCAAACTCTTGGGCAATCTTTGTTGCTTTCCCAAGCAAAGAGCTGAATGAGAAGTGAAGGTGGTGAGTCTCAAAGCAGTGCCATAAGGCATGCTGCTGTTGCAGTTGGCAACTTACCTCTTTGTACCACAATGCTGTCCCTGGATTGATGACATATTGAAGTGCTGCCACTGGCTTTTGGCTAAATAGGATGACTTAACATGTGTTCCACTCTGTGGAAGAGGAACAAATAAGGCAGTTGGTTGTAAAAGTTGCCCATGGAAACCACAGCCTGAGAAAGATGAATCAACTCACCTTGCATTTTCCACCTTGCATCTACACCACCCTTTTCTGGACAAACATCTGATGGTATGCCCTTGTGATGGAGGTTCTCAGGGTGCTGGAACATTTTGTAATTTTTTAAAAATATAGATTAAGAAGAAGGCAAATAAACAAAAAATTACAAACTGCTGCCAATACCAAGAGGAGATTATTGAGAGTAAAAGGTCACCTGTTGGAGCCAGCACTGTGGCACATCAGGTTAAAGCCCTGGCCTGAAATACAGGCATCCCATATGAGTGCTGGTAGAGTTCCGGCTGCTCCACCTCCAGTCCAGCCTTCTGCTAATGCACCTGGGAAAGCAGTAGAGGATGGCCCAAGTCCTTGAGACCTTTTGCACATGTGGGAGACCCAGAAGAAACTCCTTGCTCCTGGCTTCAGTTCAGCTCAGCTCTGTCCATTGTAGCCATTTGGGCAGTGAACCAGCAGACAGAAGATTCTCTCTCTCTCTCTCTCTCTCTCTCTCTCTCCCTATCTATATAACTTTTTCAAATAAATAAAATAATTTTTCTAAAAAAAAGGTATCCTGCCATACTTCTTTCTTCCCTGTTAATTACTAGGAATTATAAATTGTTATGGGGCCAGCACTGTGGCAAAATGGGTTATACCAACAACTGCAGCACTAGCATCCTCTATGGGCACCAATTGCATGTTCTACTTCTGATCCAGCTCCCTGCTAACATACCTGGGAAAGCAGCAGAATATGGTAAATCCTTGGGTCCTGCACCCAAGCAAGGGACCTGGATGAAATTTCCCTGACTCCTGGCTTTTTTTTTTAAAGATTTGTTTATTTATTTGAAAGAGTTACACAGAGAGAGAGAGAGAGAGAGAGAAAGAGAGAGAGAGGGAGGGAAGTCTTCCATCTGATGGTTTACTCCCCAACTGGTTGTAATGGCTGGAGCTGTACTGATCTGAAGCCAGGAACGAGGAACTTCTTCCATGTCTCCCACTTAGGCTTGGGCCCAAGGACTTGGGCCTTCTCCTACTGCTTTCCCAGGCCATAAGCTAAAAGCTTGATCAGAAGTTGAGCAGCCCGGTCTTGAACCAGTGCCCTTATGGGATGACAGTGCTTCAGGCCAGGGTGTTAATCTGCTGGGCCATAGCTCTGGCCTCCCATGCATGTGCATGGGCCCAAGCACTTGGGCCATTTTCTACTGCTTTCCCAGGCCATAGCAAGTAGCTGGATCAGAAGTGGAGCAGCAAGGAGCAAGGACTCAAACCAGTTCCCATATGGGATTCCCATAATGTTTTCTTTAATTGGAGAAATGTTCTTTTGATAGAATGAGCATATGACCCCACAATATTCTCTACTTACTCATAATAGGGTCTGAGATGTAAAAGTCATGATTAATTTCTTAGAAGAAAATTTACATACCCAGAAGCAAAGAGAGAAAATTAACCTTTTGTTTTTCTCATGAATGAATCAGAGTTTCAAAACTAATACTTAACTTGTATTTTAGAGGAGTTAATGACTTAACCATCTCTTCTATTAGAAATACTATGTTGTGGCCAGTGCTGTGGCACAGTAGGTTAAAGCACTGGCCTGAATGCCAGCATCCCATATGGGCTCCGGTTCTAGTCCCGGCTGCTACTCTTCTGATCCAGCTCTCTGCTATGGCCTGGGAAAGCAGTAGAAGATGGCCCAAGTCTTTGGACTGTTCTGAGGCTCTTAGCGTAGTGAAGATATCTTAGATTCTCATTAGTGAAATCTTTAGAAATGTCAGAAAGCATGTAACTTTCTTTAACGATCTGAAACAGAGATGAGATCCATAAGGGCAGAACTGCTCAGCAGCCACACTGCAGGAATATGTATCTTTCTGACGATATCTTCATCTGCTTCTTGCAGTTGCAGCCAGTCTATGAGCTCTTGGTCTGTTTTCTGCCCTTGGGAGGGCCTAGGGTGCTCTATATTATCTGTAAGGATTCAAAATTTGTTGCATATTAGTGTCTAATCATAAAATTTCCAAAGTGACAAGCTGCATGTAATAAAATATGCAGGACTACAAAAAAAAATACAAACATGGTGTACTGTCTATAAATTACAGCGGTAAATCTCTATTATAGAGATACACATCTCTACACTATTCTCTCTTTCACTTTGAAAGTCTACATTCAGCTCTCGATGTTGTGATTACTTAGGAAGAGATTTCTTATACTTACTTTCATAATCAGTGAACTCGGAATTATTAGTGTAGTATTGAGGATTATACTGACTAAAACACTGTGTTTATTCCATGTTAAATAACATCATCGTATCTTTGGATTCCATTTGTTCTGCTACTGATGTATTCACAGGAGAGGGGAGGTGGGAGGAAAACCCAAGATCCATTGGGGTGGAGGAGGAATGTCAGAGGCTGTGGTTCTATTGTACTGCAGCTTTGATTCTGGAAGAACACATTAATGGACCCAGATGGTTTGAAGCTAACTGAGGGCCTATGTTCTGTACACTTGTCTGTGGTACTGCATTTTCATTTATGTAAAATTTATTTTCTTCAAGCAATATATTAATTTGGATGAAAATGAAGATGTTAAGGAATTTTCAGAATGGGTCTGTTTAACCCTCATTGGCTTTGTTTTTAGGCACTTAACTCAGAAAAGAAAAGATAGAAAAATACATTTTGGGTTCTCTTCATCTGTACCACGGCACTCTTTGGTTAAGATTTGTCATTTTGTCATATTTGATTCTCTAGACTCCCTGAAAAATCCCCTACTTCATTAGATGGAGTCCGTGTCTCACCATGGCAGTGAAAAGTTTAAAATGTTCCAGCTTTGCATTTAGCTAGGCCATGGACACATGCCATGGCACTTGCCAGCCAATTGTGTCAGGGTCATCATCTGAATCAGAATTACTTGCATGAAAAAAAGGAGTTGCAGATTCTTCCAGTGAAAGTGGAGAGGAGCAGGAGCTGCAGCACATTGCCAGGGGTGAGTGTGCCATGGGATGCCATGTGGTGGCTGGTGTCTGGGGTGCTGGTTCTGCAGAAGATAGGGCTTATGGGGGCTGGTGCTGTGGTGTAGCAGGTAAGTCTGCCGCCTGCAGTGCCAGCATCCCATATGGTCACTGGTTCAAGTCCCGCTGCTCCATTTCTGATCCAGCTCTACTATGGCCTGAGACAGCATTAGAATATTGCCCACATCCTTGGACTCCTGAACCCACATGGGAGACCTGGAAGAAGCTCCTAACTCCTGGCTTTGGATCAGCTCAGCTCTGGCCATTGCATCCAATTGGGGAGTAAACCAGCAGATGGAAGATTCTCTCTCTCTCTCTCTCTCTCTCTCTCTCTCTGCCTCTCTTCTCTCTGTGTAACTCTGACTTTCAAATAAATAAATCTTTCTTTTTTTTAAAAGAGCTTATGCTGATGGGTAGTGGTCATGGAAAATGTATGGGACATTTGGCAGCAAGATTTTGGATGAATTTTCCAACCCCTGAACCTCCTAGAGATTAGAATAGACTTCTAATGCGTAACTTCCTCTTATGCTTAATTAGGTTTTTGTTTTGAATTGTTTTTGATGAAACAGCAAGGAATTCTGAGTTATAGACTTCCTATTTCAGAGACAGGAAAACACTGATGCCTGCATTATAATTAAATAATGCCTATCACCCTTTCTTAAGCAACAAATGATCACAGATTCTCTCTTTGCTGCTAAGTAATGAGCATGGTGATTCTTCCCTCCGTAACCACCTTCCCACCTACACCCCCTCCCCTCTTCCTCCTTCCTCTCCTATTGACATGGAATGCCTTACATTGCTAGGGTGAACATTTAACCCGCTGGCCCTAGGTGTTCATACACTTCAACTGTGTGTAATTATTCATATTCCCTTTTTATGACCAAGCTTATGTCAGAACGACAAATTATATATTCACCTAATACTGAGAGTCATCAAATTGATTTCTATTTTCTTCTCTCTTAGGCAGTTCTTGAGGGGCAGAAATATTTATTTTGTATATCATGTATTTATTCAACTAAAAGACTGACTGTCAAGATGCTGAGTTTTAGTGTCAAAGCAAATATGTTTCTAGACCCCATGAAGTTTACAGTCTGGCAAGAAAGAGCAATCTACCCAAAGAATATTTTTTAACATAGTAAATGCTGGTGTGAAGCCAGTGGATAAAGATTGAAGCATTCTTAATCTAGCACCAACTCTAATCCCATGATCTCTAATTGAGAGAAGTAATCAGAAACACAGAACTCCATGTTAGCCAGTTATCTCTTTGAATTTCTGCTTAAAAATAAAACATATCAAACAACACAGAAATACCCAGGAGTGCATAATATTTATATACTATCTTGATATTAAAAATAAGAAAAAATAACCATTAAATAATAGCAACTTTGAATCTCCTTTGTTTTCTAGACAAGTTATAATCCTATGTGGTTCTTTACAGTAAATTATTACAGTAAATTACAGTACATCATTACAGTAAATTATTACAGTAAATAACTATAGTAAATTATTTTTGTAGGTACACTTCATCTCTCTCACATTTTTCCATTTGAGAAATCAGATTATAAAAACTGAGACCCAAGACAAAAGAAAGATTTTTATGCTAGTGTTATATGTTGATTGGCTCTCTAAAAAAGATTTATTTATTTATTTGAAAGTCAGAGTTACACAGAGTAGAAGGCGAGAGAGAGAGAGAGAGAGACATCTTCCATCTTTTGGATCACTCAGCAGTTGGTCACAATGGCTGGAGCTGTACTGCTGCAATGCCAGCAGCCAGGAGCTTCTTCTGGGTCTCCCACACAGGTGCAGCTGCCCAAGGACTTCGGCCATCTTCCACCACTTTCCCTGGCCATAGCAGAGAGTTGGATTGAAAGCAGACTAGCCGGGCTCAACCTCCACTCATATGGAATGTCCATGCTGGCAGTAGCTTTATCTGCTATTTCACAGTGCTGGCCCCTTGATTAGCCTTTATCTTAGACTTTTTAATGATATTAAAAAACACCGTATTTTTCTAAGCTCTTTCCATTCAGTTTCTACTTTGTAAATTCCAGATAATACTGTCCCCAGAATTAATCTAAGGTATAAATGATATGATATGAGGCATTTAACCCCTTAACCTGTCTCCTTGAATACTCAGCTATGTTAGCTCTGTGTCCATTCTTCTGTCTCTGTACTAGATGAATAAAAAGAAAGTGTAAAATGATTTGAAAAGAACTATAAGGGGTCAGCGCTGTGGTGCTGCTGCCAATTGGGGAGTGAACCAGCAGATGGAAAACACCTCTCTCTCTCTCTCTCTCTCTCTCTCTGCCTCTCCTTCTCTGTAACTCTGACTTCCAAATAAATCAACAAATCTTAAAAGAACTATAAACATCAATAAAACACAAATGAAAATTGTATTCTCAAAACTGGATATTAAACCATGCCTTCCTCACTTCTGTTAAAAGTTACATTCTATCATAGTCATTTATGATTTCTAGGGCCAAAGTAGTAAATAAGATTTTTCTGGAAGAGACAGAGGTTATGAGGGAGCCAGGATTTGGGGTCAGTTAGCAGCAGTGAGTGTCACTCTTTCAGATTTGATTCAGGAAAGGAAGAACAGCAACTGATCCCTGAGATTTTGGGTTGGGAAGGAAAGGAAGGAGGGACTGAACAAAAGGAAATGCCCTCTGGTTGTGGGCACCCACCCCCGACTGCAGCCTTTGGGGAGGGCCAGCTGGTGTCTCTATGGATGCTGCGGACTGGACTCCATTTCCCAGAGTTCCCAGGAGCTCCAACATATTCTGCTTCCCGAATGCCTGTGCACATGTGTGTAAAACTGCCAGTCCCTGGGGGTCTGAGTTGGACCAGAGGGAGTTCATTCCCTGATCAGGGTCAGCCCTGGGGGCTGTGGTGCTCCTTCTCTCTCATTTACTGCATCACCTGCTCTGCACGTGCAATCCCAGGCAGTTTCCAAGTGCTCACCTGAGCCTGCCTCCTGCTGCTTCTTCCCTCTTCATTGTCCACCTGTGGGTCCCAGTTACCAGGGACTCTGTTCCCCACACTCCCTGCTTTGCTCCCCGTGTTTCTGGAAGAAAGCTTACCTGCTCGGGGACTTTCTGCTGCAGGTTTGGTGTGCAGGATGGGGTGGGGACATGTGTGGGAGAAGGGTGGGTGCCAGGGCACCAGAGATCCTGGCAGTTTCCCCCGAGGTCAGGGCTGGGACCTGGGCTGTTCTGTCTCCCACCTCTGCTTCTCAGGCTCCCAGTGCCTGGACTCTCTCCTGCAGAACCTCACCCAAACTGTCCCTAATGTGCTTAATTTAGTGGTTACAGGAGAGAGAGGGCAGCGTTCTGGAAACCTGCACACGCAGAGAAGGAAGGCGGAAAGACTCTGGCTCTCCACAGTTAAATAAGCTGGGTTCCCACTGTGGGTGGTCTTAGAATACAGTTGGGCTGGGCCTCTTGATGTTTCCTGGGCTGGTTTCTGCAGGGTGGGGCAGGATGGCCTTCAGCAGGGAGCCTGGGGCAGCAGAGGGGTGGGAAGAAGGATCTGACTAGGATCTGCCCCACTGCTCTCATCCTGCATCTCATCTTCCTGGTGGGGAGCAGTGTGAAGCATGAATAGCTGCTTTGTGTGTTGATCCCTCTCATATTAGTTATCAGATTTTTCCAATGTGGAATTTGAAGCTGTTCCAGAAACCTGGGGTGGGAAAACTCTCTTCTTTCAAACAGGCACAGAGACAGTGGAGGATCCAAGGAGTTTCTATTAATGGCCCTAGGCTCAGTTGGAATGATTTCCTGAGAACTGAGCATCAAATTCAAGTTTCTTAGCTGTTACAGCATTGGTGGGTTTAAATGGCAGCCTACATGACTTAGGACCACATTTCCAATGGTCAGTGGGTCCAGTATGATTGTAAAAGAGATGCTGGGGACAGATTTATTAGGACAGATTTATGACTGAAGTTTACAGAAGCAGAACTTAGGACATCTTCCCTCCCTAGATAAGATTTCAGTGGGCAGCTGTTTCACTCGTTAATTGTGAGCATCCACTTTTAAAGGTTTGTGTTGGATGTGGTCCACTTCTCTTTCTTTGATGATTTATTTGGCTGCTTTTCATTTTCTGTCTTCAGCTATTTCTTCTCCTGTTAGCAAGGCTGTCAACTGTTTTGACCTGACGCTGATCCCTTTGCAAAGTGAGAAGGGAACTAAAATTAATGCAAGTCTACTGTGTTGTCAATAACTGGAGCTACATTTTTAAAGATTTATTTATTCATTTGAAAGAGTTACACAGAGAGAGGAGAGAGACAGAGAGAGAGAGAGAGAGAGACGTCTTCCGTCCGATGGTTCACTCCCCAATTGGCAGCAACAGCTGGAGCTGTGCCAGTCTGAAGCCTGTAGCCAGGAACTTCTTCTGGGATGAAGCTGTTTTTTTTAAATAATTATTTATTTAATTGAAAGGCAGAGTTACCGAGTGGCAGAAACAGAGATAGATGGCTGGAGCTGTTTGGATCCACAACCAGAAGCCAGGAGCTTTGTCCAGGTCTCATAGGTGGGTGCAGGAGATGAGGGATTTGGGCCATCTTCTACTGTTTTCCCAGGCCACAGCAGAGAGCTGGATTGGAAGTGCAGCAGCCAGGATCATAACCGGCACCCATATAGGATGCTGACACTGCAGGCAGTAGCTTTACCCACTATGCAACAGTGCTGCCCACTAACGGGAGCTCTTTTAATCTGAGTATGCATAAAGTGGAGAATTACAGCATCATAAATACAGATAAGTTACAGTTTTTCTCTGCGCAGTACTTTACAGTTACCCAGTGATCCACTGAGAATCTTACTTTCCACACTGTGTAAATAAGAAGGTCAGTTACTTGTCTTATTTTGGGTTCTGTGTTTAAACCCATGACATTTTTGACATGGGAGGATATTAGTTCTACAATTTCATAGAGACTGGTCTGTGGAAGCATCGATAGAAGTTATAACTGTGAGAGTGGTAAGAAAGAAGAAGGGAAGAAATAAGTGCCCTTACGCCACACAGAGGTGTCCACAAATGGAGTAGAAGACATGCCCTTGAAAACTATGGCTGACTTTCTGGGACAAACTGTGTTTGAGTGCTTCACATGTTCTGATAGAAAGGTGTTGCCACCAAGTTATTAGTATATTTAGTTAGTTTTTAAAATTTATTTATTTATTTGAAAATCAAAGTTACACAGAGAGAGAAGGAGAGGCAGAGAGAGAGAGAGAGAGAGAGAGAGAGGTCTTCCATCAGGTTCATTTCCCCAATGGCTTCATCATTGTGAACTTTGCTCAGTTCCTGACCTATACCTTTCCTTTAACCTAGTACTTTGCCATGTAGTAGCCCATGAAAACTGCAGACTGCATAAATTAATGAATACTTGGAGGGTTGTGATTTCTTAGAGGAACATCATGAGACAGAAGGAATAAAACAAAACAAAAGTATCCTCCGTATATAGAAGGTATACTGTTTTTGCAAGCCACAGAGAAGAGGAAGAAGCAGGAAAGTAGTGAGACTGGAAAGTTTGTGGCAAAAGTAATAGGCATTGGTCAAGAAGTTAACAAGCCCATTAGGAAAACATTAAGGTTTCCTTACTTCCATGTAGACTCTGCCCTCTAATGGTGAACAGGGTCCTCTAAACCCACTTGTTGCACAAATGAAAGCCCAAGCATTGTCTTCTCCCACAGATGGAGTCTGCTATTGGTTTTGATTTACATTTCCCTAATGGCTAGTGATATTGGGCATGTTCATCTATGTCTTGACCATTGAGATTTCTTCTTCTGAGAAACATCTATTCAGATCATTCTCCATTTCTGAACTGTACATTTTGCTTCTTGTTTGGAGTTTTTCCAGTTCTATATAAGTATGTTTTGGCTATCAATCTTTTGTCATAGTCAGAGTTTTCAATGTTTCCTGCCATTCTGTCCATTGTATCTTCACTCTGTTGATTACTTTGTTGTGAAGATGTATCTTAATTTGATATGCTCAAATTTGTATATTTTATTTTGTTACTTGTGCTTTTGGAATCTGACCCAAAACTGTTGTCTATGCTAATGTTTTACAGCTTCTCATATGTTTAC
Source organism: Oryctolagus cuniculus (assembly GCF_964237555.1). NCBI lineage: Eukaryota > Metazoa > Chordata > Mammalia > Lagomorpha > Leporidae > Oryctolagus > Oryctolagus cuniculus. The sequence goes on from NW_027208370.1 coordinate 26,070, forward strand.
TTAGTTTTTGGTTTTATATTTAGACTTTTAATTCACCTTGAGTTGCTTTTACATAGTGTATAAGGTGTTGGGGTATCTTTTCAGGTTTCTACATATGGATAATCACTTTCCTTTAAACCATTTGCGAAAGGGATTCTTCTTTCTCCTGTTTGTTTTCTTTCCTTTGTTAAATAGGAGTTACCTGTAGAAAAGTCGGTAAATTTCAGCTGCCTATTCTTTTCCATTGAACTATGTGTCTGTTTTTCCAACAGTGCTAACACTGCTTCTATTTTTTTAAGATTTATTTATTTATTGGAAAAGCCAGATGCTTCTTCCAAGTCTCTCATGTGGGTGCCAGCACCCAAGAACACGGTCCATCTTCCACCAATTTCCCAGGTGCATTAGTAGGGAGCTGGATTGGAAGTGGAGCACCTGGTCTCCTAACAGCAACATATGGGATGCATGCACAGCAGGTCAAGGCTTTAACCCACTACACCACAGCATCAAACCCTTCCTTATTTACTTCTGATGTGATCTTTCATTATTCACTTTTTTCTACTGCCCTGCATCTTGACTCATTCCTTTTTTTTTTTTCTGGGTCCTGGAGGATGGTAGTAGGTTGCTTCTGGGATATCTTTTTTGTGTTAGTAGATACTTGGTAATCTAAAATCACAGTTTTTAGTTTCCATATTTCTCTGCTACTCACAAGGACCTTCTAGATGACAGCAGAAAATGCTGGCAGAAATGAGGATATATAAATTTGTTAAGAAAATACCACAGAAAATATGATGTAAATCATGGAATTTTACTTCTCAGAGTTGTGGAGGTTGAAAATGTAGATCAAGGTGCTTAAATAGGCTCGATTTTTTCAGAAGTATTTCTCCGATGTGACAGACACATCTATCATTTAATCTACATTTCAGTTCACAACAGCAAAAGGGGCCCTGTGGTCTACTTCAATGACAGCCATCTCTGCGGAGGACAGAAAGTTTAAAATCAGCGTTAGGAATTCTCACAGTATTACTGTCTGCTATCTCCATCAAATGTGCATTCATGTACACACAAACAAAACTACCTGTACACATAAACACATTCAACAGTGGAAATGCCTGATGGTTGTGTACAGGTAACATCAATATAATAATCCATAAGATGGCCTATTAGGAGACATTAAAAAAAGAATTAGAAAGAATGACAACAAAATCTGCAATTACCTATATTTATGGCTATATGTATGATATTCAGTATTTATAGTTGCTAAAAGATGAATACTGATGTGTGGAAATAAAAGCTAAACCTTACCTTGCAATATTGCAGCCTAGTCTACATGAAAGATGTCTTCCTAAAACCTTTCCCTGGGCCCACTCTGTGGCATAGTAGATTAAGCATCCACCTGCAGCACCAGCATCCCACATGGGCACCAGTTTGAGTCCCTGCTCCTGCACTTCCAATCCAGCTCTTTACTAATGGCCTAGGAAAGCTCTGGAATATGCCCTGAGTGCTTGGGCCCCTGCACCCATGTGAGAGACCTGGAGGAAGCTGCTGGCTCCTGGCTTCTGGCACCTGGCTTCCAAACGGCCCAGCTCCAGCCATTCTGGCCATTTAGGGGTGAACCAGTCGATAGAAGACCTCTCTTTCTCTTCCTCTCTATATCTGTAACTCTGCCTCACAATAAAGAAATACATTTTTTAAAAACCTTTCACATGTTAAATTTCTTAATTGTTTTAAAGATTCATTTATTTATTTATTTACAAGTTGAGTTACAGACAGAGAGGAGAGCCAGAGAGAAAGAGAGAGGTCTTCCATCTGATGTTCACTCCCTAATTGATTGCAACTGCCAGAGCTGTGCTGATCTGAAGCCAGGAGCCAGGAGCTAGTTCCAGGTCTCCCAGATGGGTACAGGGGCCCAAGGACTTGGGTCATCTTCTACTACTTTGCCAGGCCATAGCAGAGAGCAGGATCAGAAGTGGAGCAGCTGAGTATTGAACCGGCCCCCATATGGGATGCTGGCACTTCAGTCCAGGGTGTTAACCTGCTCCACCACAGCACCAGTCCAACATTTTAAATTTCTGATACTCTAAAGTAGTACAGGACTGCATTATATCTAGGAAAGATGCATTTAAAAATTATAAATCTAGTGCATTTTAGCAGAAGTTTTAACAAATACTTCTGATTTTCTCAGCATTATGTACTAAATGACATAATGAGTCATTGTCAGATTTTTAGCTTTTGACAGCAACTTATAACATTTTACAGCTTTTTGAAATGTATTGCTAGTGTGTTTTTCTCAACACATCCACTGGATTTTACCTATAAGGGTTGCCTCTTATAGGATTTGCATTTTAATGGGTTTCCATGGCACATGTAATCAACATCTGGAAAGCCTCTAAAACACATAAATAATAACATGAATCAGGTTTTTTTCTTAAAGATTTATTTATTTATTTGAAAGTGCTGCACAAATAGAGGAGAGGTAGAGAAAGAGACAGACAGACAGACAGACAGAGACAGAGAGGTCTTCCATCTGCTGGTTTACTCCCAGTTGGCCGCAATGGCTGGTCTGTGTCAATCCGAAGCCAGGAGCTACTTCCGGATCTCTCATGTGTGCAAGGCCCCAAGGACTTGGGCCACCTTCTACTGCTTTCCCAGGCCATAGCAGAGAGCTGGTTCAGAAGTGGAGCAGCCACGACTTGAACTGGCACCCATATGGCTTGCCAGCACTGCAGGCAACAACTTTATCTGCTATGCCACAGCACCAGCCCCACATTACATCACTTTAAGATGATATGGATTTAAGTTCATGAGAAATTATTAGCATAGTGGGAACTGATAGATATGGATGAAGCAGGATGTACTTGTTAGGAATGGTGATGTTAATTTTCTTATAAAATAAATAAATAAGAAATTAAATATGGTCAGACATAAATGAAGACTAAAATTTATTAGTGGTGATCCAGAAAACACAGATCCCAGGTTTTTTCTTCCAGTGTTAAGTTTATATTTTTAAATGCATATTAAGTGAACAAATTTCATGTAATTTATATATACAGTTTGAAGAGCAAACTGATAACATCCTATCCTATCTTCCCTTGGTCTCATATTTCCAACTCCCTCCTTCTCGTTTTATTTTCTTTTAATTTTGACAGCTGCATGCTTTGATTTTATTTTAGAATCACAAGCTTTAACCCTCTACAAAGTAAAGAATTCAGCAAGTAGTAGCAGAAATATCAATGAGTATATGTTGTGTACTCTATCAAAGAGTACAGAAAAGTGCTATGGACAATACTCAAATCTCAAAATGTCATATTAACTCATATGCTACTTTTCGTTGTCTATATATTAATTACCACCAGTCAGAGAAAACATATGGTATTTGTCTTTTGGGGACTGGCTTCTTTCATGAAGCATACTTTTTTCCAGTTCATCCATTTAGTTACAAAAGATAGGATTTCATTCACAATTATGGCTGAATAGTATTTTACACTGTATTTATAGCTCATATTCTTTTTCCAGTCACCAGTTGATGGACTTCTGGGTTGATTCCATGTTAGCTATTGTGAATTGAATTGTAATAAACATGAGGTACAGATAACTCATGCCTATGCATATTCTATTTCATTTCATGTGGATAAATTCCTAGGAGTCAGATGGCAGGATCATATGGTATGTTTGTTTTCAGATTTCTGAGGAACTTTGATACTGCCTTCCATAATGGCTGTACTAGCTTCATTCCCACCAACAGTGGGTTAGGGTACCTTTTTCTCTCCCTCTCCACCATCCTTTATTGTTTGTTGACTTTTTCAAAAGAATTATTTATTTGAAAGGTAGAGTTACTTATAGGGAGAGGCAGAGGCAGAGGCAGAGAGACATAAGTATTTTATCTGCTTGTTTATGCTCCATATGGCACAACAGGTGGTGCTGGCCCAATCGGAAGCCAGAGTTAGGAGCATCTCCCTGGTCACCCAAGTGGGTGCAGGGACCCAGGCACTTGGGCCATCCTCCACTGCCCTCCCAGTCCAGAGCAGAAAGCTGGACTGGAAGAGGAGCAACCGGGACCAGAACTGGCACCCATAGGGGATGCTGGCTCCACGGGTGGAGGATCAACCCAGTGTGCCATGGCACTGGCCCCCATCAGGGATATTTTTCTATAGTACTCTCTCTCCACTGTATCTTTTTCTAGTTGAAGAATTAAGGTGATGCAGGATTAATAGAAGGAGTTTGAGAGGATTGTCTCTCTTTCAATTGAGTTGAATAGTTTGAGAAGCATTAGCTCTTTAAAAGTCCTGTAGAATTCAATAGTGAGGCTGTCTGATCCTGGACTTTTCCTTGTTGGGAGGGTCTTTATTACTCATCCAATCTCTGTCTTGGTTTTTGGTTTGTTTAGCTTTTCTATGTGTCTTCATGACTCAATTTTGGTATATTGTATATGTCCAGGAATCTGTTGATTTTTCCTCTAGGTTTTCCAATTTGTTAGCAGTCACAACAGATGCCCACATCCTATATTGCAGTGCTAATCTGAGTTTTGGGTACTACACTTCCAAATCAGCTTCATGTTAATACCCCTAGGAAGCAACGGATAATAGCTCAAATACTTTCCTTCCTGTCATCTAATTTGGAGAACTGTAACCTCAATGGGGACTTGAGAACCTGGTCTTGCACAGTTGTAGCCATATAGAAAGTGAACCAGCAGGTGGGAGACCTCTCTGCTTCTCTTTCCTTCTCTCTTTTTCTCTGTGTCTCTCTGCCTTTTTTATCATGTTAAAATATTTAATTACTTATTTGAAAGAGTTACAGAGAGAGGGAGAGACAGAAATCTTCCACCACCTAATTCATTTTTGAGATTACTTTAATAGCCAGAGTGTGGCCAGGTTGAAGCCAGGAGCTTTTCCTCTGATGTGTGTGGCAGCATCCCAGGCACTTGGGCCATCTTTCCCTGCTTTTTCAGTCCATTGTTAAGGAGCTGGATCAGAAATGGAATAGCTGGTACTTGAACTGGTGCACATACAGGATGCCAATGTAACAGATAGCAACTTTGTACACTGCACCACAACCACCAGCTCCTCTTTCTGTCTTTCCAATAAATAAATCTTTTGAAAAAGAACTGAAGGTAGTAAAAGTCATCATGACTGAGCAATGGCAAATTTATTGAAGTGATCTATTTTCTTAAAGATCTATTTATGAATTTGAAAGGCAGCACTAGAAAGAGAGAGTGGGAGAGATGGATCTTCCTCCTGGTTTGTTCACTCCTCAAATGGCTGCAGTGACTGTGGCTAGGCCAGACTGATATCAGGAGCTGGGGGCTTCTTCCAGGTCTCTCACATGGGTGCAGGAGCCCCAATATTTGAGTCACCCTGTGCTGCTTTTCCAGACACATTAGCAGGGAACTGGATCCATTTGGAGCATTAATGTCTATGATACTCTCCTTGCAGTTGAAGGATTTAGAATCCGTTTCAATTATGGGTGGGCCAAGTACAACAGCTCCCAATTGTCCAAGGTTTGGATTAGATGGGATCTGAGAAATTTTGTTAAAATAGTTATTAATCATAACTCTGAGCTTAAGCTTTTCTTACCCAATTTTCTTGTTTGCTGATGTTTATATCTATGGGAAAATTGGGTCTCTGGATTGCAACCAATGAAAGCATCCAGACTAACAGTAATAAGGTCAACAGTCAGCAGAATGATGTCCAGCTGAACGGAAATAGCTTTTCTTATTTGGTAGAGGGGTTACCTCCTGCATTATGCTGACATACTGACATAGACAGTAGATGTTGGAGCCTGTCCCTTCTGCCAAATGGAGAATACTACATTTTGGTCCATCATATATATATTTACATATTATAATATATATTATATTATATATTTCTATACATAATATAGAATTACATATAATTATTATAAATATATAATTATATATGAATTTATTATTTATATATAAATATATAATTATTTCTGATCCAGCTCCTTACCAATGGATTGAAAAAGCCGTGAAAGATGGTTCAAGTGCCTGGGTTGCTGCGACACAGAGCGGAGGAGAAGCTCCTGGTTTCAAACTGGACACACGCTGGTTTTTGAAGTCATCTCAATAATATATATGTATATTATATATAATATTAATAATAAATTATATAAAATCTGTTTATAATTATTATATATTATATAATATATTGTATGTTAAACTATAATATATTTTATATTGAATATATTTATATACATAAATATATAAATAAATGTATATATATAAATTATTTATTTATGTATTTGACAGGTGTACTTACAGACTGTGAGAGGAAGAGACAGAGAAAGGTCTTCCATATGCTCATTTACTCCCCTAATGACTGCTGGGAGCACAAGGACAGTGCCTAGAGTTTATTTTGATGGATTTTAGCCCCTTTCATTGGAGGGAGGCCCAATGAAGCTGGACTGATTTGTAAACCTCAGAAGTGTCTTTTCAAGGTGAAGGCAAAATGAGACTGGGGGGTTTTTGGAAAAACTTGGAGCAAAATGCATTTCCCACACTTGGTTAAGACACATCATTTATTTATTGATTTCATCAGATCTGTTAACATTAAGTATAAGGTACAGGGGACATGGTGGATGGCATATAGCAATATGATTTTAGTAATATATCATGAGGTGCTTTTTCTTTTAATGGATTTAGCAGGTAAAATTGGGCTACCTAATGGGATATAGCTGGAATAATCACCTTTTTACTAAATAAATCTGAGGTAATAAATGTTAGTGTATGATGACATTGAGTTTTCTTTTATTGGGCCTTCTTGGTTATTTTAATCTGGGATTTGTGAATTCTCATTTTCTCTAGGCAAGTTTTAACTGAAAAATTTTATTTTATTCTTCATCATGTTGGACCAACTCTGCTGCTTCTGGGATTTTTTTAGTACATCTGACAATTGGAAATTTAGACAATAGTATAGTTAATATGAGATGTACCAAATAAAGTACTTATTTTTATTCAGATACATATTTTGGAATTCTTCTAAAATTCCTATTGAGTATCCTTGTTAAATTTACTTGCATCCCAGGTTAAGACTTATTGGAGACAGGTGCCATGGCTCAATAGGCTAATCCTCCACCTGCAGCGCAGGCACACTGAGTTCTGGTCCTGCTGGGAGAGCCAGATTCTGTCCCAGTTGCTCCTCTTCCAGTCCAGCTCTCTGCTATGGCCCAGGAGTGCAGTGGAGGATGCACAAGTGCTTGGGCCCTGCACCTGTATGGGAGATCAGGAGGAAGCACCTGGCTCCTGATTTTGGATCAGCGCAGTGTGCCAGCCACAGCACACTGGCCGCAGTGGCCACTGGGGGGGTAAACCAACAGAATAAGGAAGACCTTTCTCTCTGTCTCTCTCTCACTGTCCACTCTGCCTGCCAAACTAAAAAATAATTTTTATAAAAAAGACTTATTGGAGCCACTCTAGTGATTATACCCATGAAACTTTGTTAATTAATGCAAATAGAACCTGGGAAAATTGATGTATATCTTATGCTGTAGAGACTTAAGATTGAACATCTTTTTTATCTTTTTTAATTATATAATTTAAAAACAAATTTTAGATTTTTTTTTACTTTACTAAGCCACAGCTCTGGCCACATTAATATGCCTTAACAATGTTTTTTCCTCTCAGACTTATCTCTATTGTTTCAGTTAACTGGATGCCTTTTCTTTACATTCAGATTCTCTCAGCTGTCAAAGCTTATTCATCTTAATTCTGTTGTTCCTATTTCCCTCCCTTTTATTCTGTCCCTAGGCTAATTGAGGTCATGATTCTCCATTCCTTCTGTGTGGTGTCAGAGTAGCCTTGAGGTGTTCTTTTTCTCTTCTGATTTCTAAAGAAAGAAATGATGTATTCCCCCAGTTTAGATATTTTAATTATTCATTCTAAAACAAAGGTTAAATATTCTTAATTTGACAAGAATTTTCGGGGCCAGTGGTGTAGCATAGTGGGTAGAGCCACCACTTGTAGTGCTGGCAGCTCATATGGATCCAGATCTCTGCTATAGCCTGGGAAAGCAGTAGAAGATGGCCCAAGTCCTTGGCCCCTGCACCCATGTGGGAGACCTGGAAGAAGCTCCTTGCTCCTGGCTTTGGATTGGCACAACTCTGGCCATTGCAGCCAACTGGGGAGTGAACCAGTGGATGGAAGACCCCTCTCTCTTCTCTGCCTCTCTCTGTGTAATTCTGACTTTAAAATAAATAAATAAATCTTTAAAAAAAGATTTTTTTCTAATTTTAGATTTGTTCTACTTCATTGTCACTTCAGGGTGTGTGTAAAGAGTGCATATCCAGTTTTTTCTATTTTGGATTTTTGGGATTTTGTATTAGCTCTGCTGTGTATTCATTTTTCTCGAGCATTGGTGATATCTTCTCCTTAGTTGTATTAAGAGAGAGAGCAATAGCCCTCATGTCTTTTTTAGGTAAGTAAGACATATTAAAAACAGAGCATTCAGTATACATTCATAGTAGTTTGACTTGTTCAATTGATTTACGTGACCTCCCTTGGACATTCTTGGTCTCTGCTGTACAACTTTCTATACTCATTAATTCTTTGATATTCTCAAATCCAGAAAATGAATGACTCAACAGCTGTGTTCCTGTATTTGCTGGGACTCAGGGTAAGAAGCAAAGTGGAGGTGTTCAGGAATCTACAGGTACATGCTACATAGCAAAGCACATCATTTCCTATACAAAGTGAGTGGGAAATCCAGAATCTTTTGCACACATATTGGATCCTGAATTATTACTGGACTATTCAGTAAGATTTTAATGTATTTATTTTCTGTGTGTGTGTTTGTATTTCTAAATAAACTCTGCTGGGCTACTTAACATTAACATGTATTGCAGAATTCTTTAATCAGTTTTTACTTTTAAAAAATTTCTCTTTCAGTTTTATGGGAGAGGGTAGAAGCTTTCTGCTATGTAACTGAAAATTCATTCATTCAATAAGTTAAAAATATTTGTTGGAAATGGGTGGAATACTATTAATTCTTGTGTGATTTTCATGAAACTAAATACATTCTCTATTTTGTTTTGCTTAAAATTTCCGCATGTGTGGACTTCTTTTTTCCTTCTTGCCCCAAATCCCTTTGTGTATTGGGATGGCAAATGGGTTTTACACTGGACAAAACATGTTATTTTGGCAAAGAAGTACTTAGCTTTCCTGCTTCAAGTATTCAAATATTGCATTGGAAATCAGTATATTTGTTTACTGTACAAATGTCCTTCATACAATTTTGTAATCTTCTGGGATGGGAGAGGGAGCAGGAAATAGGAGGGTTATGGGTGGGTGGGGGAAGTTATGATTGTCAGTATAAATTATTGCCCTACACATTTTATAGACGCTCTTCAAAGCATATCCTCAAACTAATTCAATTAATTTAAAGGATTTATTAAATGATAGACTACATGAAATTTATCGATGTATTTTATCAAGCAATCATCCAATGTAAATGATTACCATATGTTTGCACTTCAGGGAATCATTCTATTGTGAATATTTTGGCATCAATATAATTTTGTTTAAAATTTCTTTATGAAAAAATATCTAGACTAGAAATCAATTGAATGCATTGCATGGTTTTGTTACCTAATGACAAATTGCCTTCACTGAGGTTTATAATTATTTATTCTTTTAACACTAATGTTATGTGTTTACCAAATACAGTAATATTAATATACATTTGGGGTTGGCACTGTGGCATAGCGGGTAAAGCTGCAGCCTGGCAGTGCTAGCATCCCAAATGGATGCCGGTTTGAGTCCCGGCTGCTCCATTTCTGAGCCAGCTCTCTGCTAAGGCCTGGGAAAGCAATGCAAGATGGTCTAAGTCCATGAGCCCCAGAACTCGCATGGGGGACCCAGAAGATGCTCCTGGCTCCTGGCTTTGGGTCAGTGCAGCTCTAGTCATTGCAGCCAATTGGGGAGTGAACCAGCAGATGGAAGACCTATCTCTCTTCTTTCTGCCTCTTCTTCTCTCTCTGTGTAACTCTGGCTTTCAAATAAATAAGTAAATAGATAAATAATTTTTAAAAAGATACATTTGTTTGCAAACAATATGTGACATCAGTACAACTACTTAAATTTTCTCATACAAGTAGTTTAATTTGGAGGCCTGAATTATGGCTGATTGGTTCTGTAGTCTAATGATATCTTTGAACCCAACTATTTTCCCCTTCTTTATGAATTTCAGTGTTGTATATTACTAGAATTCTGAAAAAAATTCACAGAAACTTTAGGCATCATCTAAACATCATAATCTCCAAAGAGCAAAAATCATTGCAAACTATGATTTTCTAGAATTATTTCTTTGGATAATGCTACAATTTTATTGTAGCTTTAAATTGAGCACACACACACACACACACACACACACATACCCATGTACCATACATACATTCACAAATGTACATACACAATCAGCAAGTCTCCAATGCACTTACCAAAGTGCATCAATGTGCTAGTTTAAGATTACTGCCAAAGAATAGTCCCTTTCTTTAAATACCAATTTACTCTATTGATTTATTTTTGACCAAAAAGGATGCAGTTTAGTTACTGTTTTGACAAAGAGGCAGGTATCATCACAAAGCACAAATGAGTGAATAAGTTACATTATCCAGGGAATTAGATAAGAAATGGCTCACTCATCAAATTAAAAGGAATTGAATCTAGTTTGAGTTACCATGTCAAGCAAAATATGAAGTTTTACAAAACTTGAATGTATATAATTTCAAATAAATTTTGAGTTGTATCTAAATGTGTACACTACAACATTAAGCATAAAGGCACAGATATTTAAATACCTTTATTTAGGAAAATGTGAATAGATAATAATAATAATTGCTAACATTTATTTTATACCAGGTGATGTTTCCTGAATTTTATGTTTCCAGAAAAATGGAGGTAGCTCCTGTTATTTTAACTTTAAAGAAAATGCAACTGAGGCATGAAGAGGTAAGTAACTGGTTTGCCCAAGGATATATAATCATGAAGTGGCAAAGCCTTAGACTTGGCATGATCTGAATGGCAGCCATTTTTTTTCACAAATTCAATGTTTGATCTATTTCATATATTCACTAAAAGGATTTACTATCAAATGATACTTTCTGATAAAACCTATGAAAACTGCAGATGAGTATTGCTCCAAAGCAAATACTTGAGGCTAGCATTACGTGTAGCAGGTAAAGCCATTGTCTTTAAATTTAGCAAAGATATGCCTTGTTAGATGAGTGTACTTTGTGTAATTCTTCTTGTCAGTGTATACACTTTAGAAATTGATTACAGGGCACAGCATGTTAAAACCCCAACCTAGGGTGCCAGCATCCCATATGGGTGCTGGTTTGAGTTCCAGTTGCTCCACTTCTGATCTGGCTCCTTGCTAATGCACCTGGGAAAGCATCAGAGGATGGCTCGAGTCCTTGGGCCCCTGCACCCATGTGGGAGACCTGAGAAAAGCTCCTGGCTCCGGGCTTCAGATCAGCTCAGCTCCGGCTTTTGCAGCCAATTGGGAAGTGAACCAGCAGATTGAAGACTTTTCTCTCTGTCTCTACCTCTCTATATAACTCTGTCTTTCAAATAAATAAAAATAAATCTAGAAAAAAAGAAATTGATTACATCAGGCAACACATATGAACTTTTTTATAGAAAGATTGACCTTTAGAAAAATTTTAGACCTACAGAAAAAAAATGTGGTACAAATGTGAACTTTTGAATAAAAATCTATCTTTCATGAAAGCATGGTGTTATAAAACACAGCAATACCTCACTGAGAACCAAAAATAAATTCGACTATCTCATTCTGTGATTTGAAATCTAGGGACAAATGTCCTTTATTTTTCTTACAGAGAATGTAAATAGTGTTGTGATATCAAACTCATTCTAAGTTTAGGTACCCCATGGAAAGTTTGATCTAATGAAAACAAATCTGTTGGATCATTTACCTCATACATTCCACTACCATGAAAATAATATATCTGTCATAATACATCAATAAGAAAACATATTTATGCCTAAAAATACAAATTCAACTATTACAAACTGTTCAGCAAAATTTAAATTGTATGTTTTTAATATTCTAAAATGGAACATTTTTCTTTGCTTCTCAATAAAAATGTGATACACTTTAACATCTTCAGAATAAGAACTGAGAGTGTACAAGGCAAAATTTATTTATTTATTTATTTATTTATTTTTTGCCAGGCAGAGTTAGACAGTGAGAGAGACAGAGAGAAAGGTCTTCCTTCCATTGGTTCACCCACCAAATGGCCACTATGGCCTCCTGATCTCCCATGTGGGTGCAGGGCCCAAGCACTTGGGCCATCCTCCATTGCTCTCCTGGGCCACAGCAGAGAGATGGACTGGAAGAGGAGCAACCGGGACTAGAACCTGGGGTGCCAGCACTGCAGGCGGAGGATTAGCCTTGTGAGCCACGTACCTGGTGAAATATAGTTTAAGGAGAGAATTTATAACGTTCATTTTTAAAGTAACAAAAACATTTTTCACTTCTTGGTTTGCATTTTAAATTTGTACATATATATATGTATATATATATATATTAGCCATCCTTACTGGTTATTGCAAATTACCACATCCCAAAATTAATTGCTTCTCAACATTTACAATTTGTTTCTTCACTTTAAAGAAAAATATTTGTGTCTCTTGAGTAAACAAGTAAATATAATGATTTGGCATCATTTTATAAAACTCAAATCTGTAAGAACTCAAAAACCACTGCAGAAATATTCTATAAGAATGTACTCATGCATGTTGTTCTTACAATAGATTCACCCATGTCATAGGAGAGCAACTCCTTGCTCAACATTCAAAATGTTCACAGTCTTCTAAATATTCCTTTTAACATAGTGACCACAGTTGGACACAAGAGAGTCTTTAAAATTAAAAGAAACAATTTGGGTATGCTGACTTTCCTAGTCTTCTTGTTTTCCTGGGACAGAGTATCTTTTTTGAATGTAGGCTGACAAGGATACAACCCCCTCCACAAAGTAAAATGCCTAAACATTAGAGCACTGCTCCTGACCCCTGCTCACTTGTTCCTCTATGTGGGATTTATGAATGACTTGCATGAATGGAGAGATGAAAGAGGCAATGAGCTACCACCCCCCTTTTTCTTTATTTAGCACTTTTCTAGGATGCCTATGAGAACATGGGTTCTTGTCTGCCCTTTTTTATACTGTAAATTTAGCAAAAAACCTGTGCTCTGTAAGTGACTAGGTAAGGATGCAATGTAATGTACTAGGGCAATGGAAAGGAATCTTTGTTGCTAAGCACCAAGACCAACAACTCTGTGGGCTAGAAAGCTTACATTTTGACTTCTTTCCATGTCCAGCTTGAACCATTCAGAATTCAGAGAAAGTAGGAATGTTAAGTTATGAGCACACTTCACTGCCACAAATGTTATGATACTCATCAGTTTGTAATCAGGAATGACTTAAAATTTAACCAAAAATACCACAGTAAACTATGGCAGATTCATCAACACCTACACTTATAACTAACATCCACATTTATAATTGTATCTTTCTATGAAGGATCTGACAGGAATTATTATCTGGGATGGATAATTAACAACTCCTTATACAATTTTTATAATGTACCAAAAAAGTGAACTTTGAATCCTTTGGGAATTGGATAAGCTAAATATATTTGTATTTGATGAATTCAGGCTGAGAACTTGTAAGTACAATACCAACCATAATACCTACTAAAAAATTAAATACCTTGGAATAAATTTAACTAAGAATTTGAAAGATCTTCACAATGAAAATTGAAAAACATTAAAGGAAGAAATAGAAGAACACACACAAAAATGGAAAAATATTTCATGTTTGTGCACTGGAAAAAATAATATCATCAAAATGTTCATACTACCCAAAGCGATTTATAGATTCAATGAGACCCCAATCAAAACTCCAAGAACATTCTTCTCAGATCTAGAAAAAAAGAATGCTTAAATTTGTGTAGAAACACAAGAGACCCCCAAATAACTAAAGCAACATTAAACAAGAAAAAGTTGGAAGTATCAGAAGACCAGATTTCAAGACATACTACAGGGCAGTTACAAACAAAACAGCCTGGGACTGGAACAGAAAAAGACATGTATACCAATGAAACAAAATATAAACCAAAAAAATTAATCCATGCAGCTACAACCAACTAGTCTTTGACAAATGAGCTAAAATCAATCCCTGGAGAAAGGACAGTCTCTTCAACAAATAGTGTTGGGAAAATTGGATCTCAACATGCAGACATATGAAACAAAACCTGTACTTACACCCATACAAAAATCAACTCACAACTGATCATGACTCTAAATCTATGGCCTGATATCAACAAATTACTAGAGGAAAATATTGGGAAAACTGCAAGATATTAGCATAGGAAAGACTTCTTGGTAAAGACCCCAGAAGCACAGGCAATGAAAGCAGAAAGAGACAAAAGGGATTACATCAAGCTTAGAAGATTTGTGCTGCAAAGGAAACACTAAGCAAAGTGAAGAGTGGTAGAAAATATTTGCAAACTATATAACTGATAAAGGGTTAATATCTTGACGTAACACCTTGACAGTAGGGACTCCATTTTGGAGCACTTGAGACTCCATTCTGGGAAGGTGCCCCCCCCACACCATGAGACTCTGGTCTGAGACTATGATCTAAAACAGTTGAATAATAGCAGTCCACTACATCTCACTTGGCAGAGCACAGAAACCCCCTAGCATGATCGCTCAAGCTTGGAAGTGGATAGACTACACCTGGGTTAATGATAAAAACTGTAATTTGTCTAAGTCCTACGTATGATTAAAACCAATACCTGGATTAATGTCAAGATTATAATTGGAATTGTTAAGATTGTAACTGGTGTTGTCAATATAATTGATACTAGCTTATTGATACTAGCTTATTGATACTAGATTATAATTGATACTAGTTTCACATAGGTTTTAGGTCAGTAACCAGTAACCAGTAACCATGTATTCCCCCCTATTCCTAGCAAGCATGAATTCCCCTCCCGATTTTGTGGTTTTTGCCTTTGTAAACCCTGTTGCTTTGGGCTTCAGGGTCGAGAGTTCTTTAGGGCATGAGCCCACTCTCCACCACCCGCAATAAAGGACCACCAAATTTTATCAATCTGTGGAGCTCTTTTGTTTGCACTCACTCAGGTACAACAATCTGATGTTCATAAAGATCTTAAGAGACTCAACTTCAATAAAATAATGCAGTTAAGAAATGGGCAAAGGACATGCACAGAAAATTTTCAAAGGATGCAATCAATACAAATGGCCTACAGACACATGAAAAGATACTCAGCATCACTAACCATCAGGGAAATGCAAAAACACCATAAAGTTTCATCTCATCCCAGTTAGAATGTCTATCACCCAAAAATGAAAAAAAATAATAAATGCTGGTAAGGATGTTGGAGAAAAGGCACACTTATACGCTGTTCATAGGAATGTAAAGTAGTACAACCATTATGGAAGACAGTAAGGATATTCCTCAGAAATCTGAAAATAGATCTACTATATGACCCAGCAATCCCACCCATGGGAATTTACCCAAACTAGATGAAATCAGGCTTTGGAAGAGTTATTTATAACCCCCATGTTTACTGCACCTCAATTGGCAATAATTAAGATAAGCAATCAAATCAGATTCCCATTAACTGATGTCTGGAAAAAGAAAATGAGTAGTATGGAATACTGCTCAGTCATAAAAAAGAATGAAACCCTGTCTTTGCAATACATGAATGCAACTGCAAACCATTATGCTTATTGAAATGAGCAATTCAAGAAAGATGAATGTCATTTCTTCCCTGATAAGTTCTGATTAATATAGGATACAAGAATAAATAAGAATGAAATAGATTTATGATTTGATTATTGTTTTTAGCCCTTGTGAATACTCTAGTCAAACTGTGGTTTTGGATTTTTTTTTTATTTGTTGAATAGTATGGTTAGTGGTGCACTAAACCCAAGGTTCAAAAGAAAATTGTGAAATCATGTTTTTTTGAATTTATGTTTTTGCAAAACTTATAGAGAAAAAGGAAAGGTGAGTGGGGATTGATGGAGGGAGTGAGGGGACTATGGATATCTTCTTAGCATTGTATTTATAAAATACATGATATCTGTTCTCTTTATATTAATAAAAAATTTTGGAGAGCCTAAAGGTAAACATCTCCTACGAGCTGATCTTCAGCAGAAATGCTAAGAATATTCACTGCAGAAAGGACAGTCTTTTCAATGAATGGTGCTTTGAATATTGAATATTCACACATAGAAGATTTAAACTTTATCTCTCATCATATACAAAACTGAACTCAAAGGTGTTCATTTACCCTAGGCATTAAGATGTCAGTTAAGATGCTAGTGTCTCATATCAAAGTACCTAGTAGATACCCAGCTCTGACTCCTGACTCTAGTTTCCTGCTAATGCAGATACTGGGAGGGAGTAGGGATAACTCAAGTACTGGGTTCCTTCCACCATGCAGGAAAGCTGGGTTGAATTCCACACTATTGGCTTCTGTTTGGCCCAGTCCTGTCCTTTGTGGGCATTTGTGGAGTCAATCAACATGAGAGCTCTCTCTTTTTGTTTATCTGCTCTCAAATAAATAATTTTACACTCAATTCAAAATTATTTAAAGACTTAAATGTAAGATCTGAAAGTACTAGGAAAAAAATGCTTCAGGACATTGGATTGAGTAAGTATTTGAAGGATACGACAACAAAGCACTAGAAGAAAAAAGCAAAAATAGTCAAATGCACTTTTTTATTTATTTAACAGGTAGAGTTATAGACAGTGAGAGACAGAGACAAAGAGAAAGATCTTCCTTCCATTGGTTCACTCCCCAAATGGCCACTATGGCTGGCGCTGTGCCAGGAGCAAAGCCAGGAGCAAGGTGCTTCCTTGTGGTCTCCCATATGGGTGCAGGGCCCAAGCACTTGGGCCATCCTCCACTGCCATTCTGGGATGCAGCAGAGAGCTGGACTGGAAGAGGAGCAACTGGGACTAGAACCCAGTGCCCATATGGAATGCCGGCACTGCAGCAAGTGAGCCACGGCACTGGCCCTGGAATTTTACCAAATTAAAAAACTTCTGCAAAGCAAACAAAATAATAAACATAACAAAGAGACAATATGAAATTGGAGAAAATATTTAGAAAATATACACCTATTAAGGTGTATACACCCTTTAAGACATTTTAAAAACTCAATGAAAAATGAACAGATTTTAAAATTGGCATTAGATCTAAATGCTCATTTGTCAAAGAAAGGCATACAAATGGCCAAGAAGTACATGTAAAATGTTCAGCATCACTAATTAACAGGGAAATACAAATACAAATCAAAACCACAATTAGACACCAAGTTACTCCAGTTAGAATGCCTATTATCAAAGGCAAAACAGTGGCTGGTATTGTCACACAGCAGGTTAAGCCATGCTCTGTGACACTGGCATCCCATATGAGCACTAGTTCAACTCCACATCCCATCCAGCTCCCTGCTAATGTGTCTGGGGAAGCAGCAGAAGGTGACCCAAGTGCTTGGGCCCCTGTCATCCACATGGGAGACCCAGATGGAGTTCCAGGCTTCTGGCTTCAGTCTGGCACAGAACTAGCCATTGTGGTCATTTTTAGAGTGAACCAGTGATGAAAGATCTGTCTCTCTGTCTCACTATGTGTCTCCCTCTTTGTAACTGTTCCTTTCAAATAAATAAATTAATCGTATAAAAAAGAAAAATACACACTTGAAGGAATTGTATGCAAATTTAACAAAAACTTGGAGAACTCAGTAACAGGAAAATAAATGCCTTCAAATTTAAATACTGCCAGAATACATAGAGACACACGTAAAATGCATAATAAAATAAACATATATGGGGCTGGCACCATGGCTCACTTGGTTAATCCTCCACTTGTAGTGCTGGCATCCCATATGGGCACAGGGTTCTAGTCCCAGTTGCTCCTCTTCCAGTCCAGCTCTCTGTTGTGGCCTGGGAGTGCAGTGGAGGATGGCCCAAGTGCTTGGGCTCTGCACCCACATCAGAGACCAGGAGGAAGCACCTGGCTCCTGGCTTCGGATCAGCATAGTTCCAGCCATAGTGGCCATTGGGGGATGCACCAATGGAAGGAAGACCTTTCTCTCTGTCTCTTTCTTTCTCACTGTCTAACTCTATCTGTCAAATAAATAAAAAAGCATATAAACCAATCTGAATATTAGAGAATTCTGAGAAAAAGAAATGTACTGTACATAAAGGAAGAGCACATTTAGACAGCAACAAGATGGATACACTGTGTATCAGGATGGTTACACTTAAAAACACACATTACAAATGCTTTCAAGGATAGAGTAGCATGACATCTCATTCATTCCTGGTGAGAATGCATCATGGGGTAGATGCTTTATCAGACATCTTGGCATGTTATTAGGAATCCAATACCGTGTCATACACCATACATGTTCTAATATATTTACAGAGCTGGTGTGAAAACGTATGCCTTGATAAAAGCTGACATGAAAATATATATAGCAGCTTTATTCACAATGGCTAAAGCTCATAGAAAACCACATTGTTCCTCAACAGTTAACCACATAACCAAACCTTCAAAGTGCGTGGAGACCCTGGGAAGAGAACAGGAGATGAAGACACATGAGATGTTTAGGGTGCAGGCATTTAGCATGGGGACACAAGAAAAAAGCCGAGGCTGAAGTCATAGGGGATCTAGAAGCCCAAGGAAGACAATGACTTCAAGCAAAGGGCAGAGAGGTATCTGAAGGCTGCCATGAGCTGAAGGCTCAGGCTATGAAGTCACTCCAGGGTAGCAGGATAATACTCTGGAGTAGAGATGCAGATAACTGATGGGAGATCACAGCTTCATGCAGAGGGGCTGGAGGACCTGACAGCTGGCTTGGGATGCAGGCACAGATGGACACTCAAGGAAAGATGTGATGGAGGGTCTGGCATTGTGGTGCAGTGGGTTACACCACTACCTATAATGTTGGCATTCCATATGGGTGCTGGTTTGTATGCTGGCTGTTCCCGTTCAGATCCAGCTCCCTGCCAAAGACCTGGGAAAGCAGTGGAAGATGGCCTTACTGTTTTGTCCTCTGCCACCCACGTAGGAGACCCAGAAGAAGCTCCAAAGGCCTGACTCCTGGCTTCAGACGGGCCCAACCCTGGCCATTGCAACCAATTGGGGAGTGAGCCAGAGGATGGAAGCTCTTTCTGTCTCTCTATGCCTCTGTCTCTCCCTCTATGTGATAAGGAAATAACTTGAGATATTAAATTTCATGGGGTTTTTTTGGACAGTTAGGCAGCGAGAGAGAGATAAAGATCTTCCTTCCATTGATTCACACCCCAAATGGTTGCCACGGCCAGTGCATAGTGGCAATCCAAAGCCAGGAGCCAGGTGTTCCCTCCTGGTCTCCATGCGGGTGCAGGGTCCAAGTAAGTTGAGCCATCCTCCACTGCCTTCCCGGGCCACAGCAGAGAACTGGACTGGAAGTGGAGCAACCAAGACTAGAACCTAGAGTGCCAGTGCCACAGCCAGAGGATTAGCCTAGTGAGCCATGGCACTGGCCCTCTATGTAATTTTCAAATAAATCTTTTTTAAAAAGAGGTGCTGGAGACACAGGGGATGGAGACTTATGAAGGCACATGGAATAAGACTGTGTCTAGGGAGGCCATTCATGCATCAGAATTCTACTTCTCCACTGTCTGTTTGTCATGATAAAGCCTCCCTTTGAGCAACCACCATTTAAAGATGCCACGTGACAGACTCCTTGTCTCTGAGGCTAATATGTGTCCGTAAAGCCTACTTTAGAAGTAAGAAGTACAGATAATCATAACAAAATCTGTGACTGCCTCTGGAAGACTGAGGGACCAGGGGGTGTGGAAAAACACAAAATTGGGGCCAGTGCCGTGGCTCACTTGGTTAATCCTCCACATGTAGTGCCAGCATCTTATATGGGCACCGGGTTCTAGTCCTGGCTGCTCCTCTTGCAGTCCAGCTCTCTGCTGTGGCCTGGGAAGGCAGTGGAAGATGGCCGAACTGCCTGGGCCCTGCACCCATATGAGAGACCATGAGGAGGTATCTGGCAGCTGGATTTGGATCAGTGCTGCACACTGGCCGTAGCAGCCATTTGGGGGGTGAACCAATGGAAGGAAGATCTTTCTGTCTCTCACTGTCTAACTTTGCCAAAAAATAAAAATAAAAAACACAAAATTTAATATCTCAATTTATTTCCTATCACTTCTTTTTTTTTTAATTTTCACAGCAATGTCTTGCAATCACTTGGAAACAGGTAACAACATAGGGACCTAACATATAGACTGAAAGGATTGCAGACTCAAAACACAAACCTGGTTATTCACATCGAATGCACCTTTGCTCTAGAATGACACTGACTGTGACTGTGAGTTTCCAGCAGTTCTTAGGATGCCAAGTCTTCTGAAAACACTTTGAAACCTGTCTTCCCAGACTGAGAACCCATGGATAACAGGACTGGAGAGAGCAGTGCTCTAAGACTAGCTCAGCATCTGCTTCCACCCTTGGCAGGGAAGTGCCAGGGTCACCCCACACTGAGGGGGAGTAGCTGCATTCTCTGTGCCCTCTAGCAGTCATGTGTACCAGGGTTCACTCCCAGCCCTGGGGCCTCCAGAAACCCTGCAGCCAGCCTTCCTCCACAGCCATGTGGTGGGGTCATGGGTTGGCTCCCACAGGGTGCACGGGGCACCTGGTGGCCCTCACCCCCCACCATTCCCTGACCTCTGGTCTGGTGCCCCCACCTCCGGGTTGGAAAAATCCCAGAATCAGTTGAGAGCCAGAGATAAGAAGGGAGGATTGGCACAGCACTGGCTGGGAGAGACCCTGAGGGGCCCTGTGGCACCCATGGGTTGGCCTCAAGGTCCCAGGGTGGCTGCAGCAGGGCCTGCGCAGGTCACCCCTGCACTCTCCCCAGACCCAGCTATCTGGAGTTTGCAAGTACAGAGATCCTGCATCCTTCAGTGCTGGGAGCACACTTCCTCAGGGTCTCCCACAGCCAGAAGTTCACAAAGGGCCACCACTTCCTCCTGTCCATCCATTTCCTCGCTCCTGAGTCAGCACCATCCATTTATGCTGAGTCATCATGAAATTTCTGCTGGGTCATCATTACCATACCTTCTGAGTCATCATGAAATTTCTGCTGACTCATCATTACCACCTCCCTGGTCCCCACATGTTCTCTTTAGAGACCTGAGCCCTGTCAAGGGGTCCTGAGAGATAGGGTGGTCCCCAGCAGCTCCATCCTAGTCTCTAGCAGGTATACATTGCCCCATCTGGGTCCCCAGGGCTCCATTCAGTCTCTAGGGCCTTCATACAGATCTCCTGGTCTCCATCCGGGTCTCCAGGCCACCAGCCAAGTCCCCAGGTCCTCCATCCAAGTGCCGGGGCCTCCGTCCAGGTCTCTAGGGCTCCATCTGGGTCTCTAGCAGGTGCACAGGGATCCATACAGTCTCTAGGAACCTCATCTGGGTTTCCATGGCTCCATCTGGTTCTTCAGTGCTCCATCTGGGTCTCCAGAGCTCAATTTGGGTCCCCAGGGGCTCCATCCTGGTTTCCAGCAGGTGCATGGGGTGCTCAGGACCTCCATCCAGTCCCAGCAGGTGCAAGGGGCCCCTCCTTCCTTCGTTGCAACCTTGGGTTAGATTTAGGGGTAGAAGCATGACTCAGCTGGCCTGGTGCCATGACTCAGCAGGTTAGGTTTGATGTCAAGGTTAGGGTGGGGATGGGATTTGGGTTAGGGTTCATGTTTGAAGCATGACTCACCAAGTTTAGAAGCACAACTCAGGAGGTCTGGAAGCATGATTCAGCAATTTTAGAAGTGCGACTCACTGGCCTAAGAGTATGACTTGGCAGGTGTAGTTGTCTACCTTTGTGGGTAAGGATGCCTGGTAGGTAATAATGACTCAGCAGGTATAAAATGGTGACTCAGCAGAAGTTTCTCAATGACTCACCAGGTCTGGGATAATGAGGATTAAGTGGGTGTGTATAATGATGGCTCACAAGGTGTGTGCTAGTGATGATTCAGCAGAATTTCCTGATGACTCAGCAGGAGTCTCAGCATGACTCATCCCTTCCTTCCTTCCCTCCCCTCTTTGCATTCATTTCTGGTCCACTTTCAATTTCCTAAACCCACTTCTGGTCATTCTAGACCCACTTCCAGTCCACTTCTGCATTCCCAGAGTCAATTCCAGTCAACTTCCCGATTCCTACAGTCACTAACTTCCAGCTAATTTATGTCACTTCAGGGTTCTCAGACTCACTTTAGTCTACTTCTGGGTTCCTAAGTCACTTCCGGTCCACTTCCGGCCATTGTATACCCATTTTCAGTCACTTTGGTTCTGTTTATACCCATTTTTGGGTACTTCTGGTGTACTTCCAGGTTCTTATAGTCACTTCCCAGAGGGTCTCTGTTGGTCCCTGGGGGTCTCTGTGGGTCCCAGTTGTCTCTGGGGTTCTCTCAGGGTCTTTCAGCATCTCTGGGGGTCTCTGAGGGTCTCTGGGGGTCCCAGGGCTCTTGGCGGGGACACCTGTCCATCACCCAGTCACCCTTGTCCATCACTCAGAAACCTGTCCATCACTCAGAATAGACCTGTCACTCAGGAAAAACATTTTAATTCTCATACAAGTTTCTCTCAGCAAATTGGTCCTGGGTCCGAAAGACACCTTTTCTTACAGGGACTCCCTTGAGTTTTTGTCAGAGAAATTTTGTCAGGATCCAATATGGCTATAGCTCCTGTCAAAACAATTGCCAGAATCCAAGATGGCCACCACTGACATCAGAAAACACACTGCCAGACTCCAACATGGCTGCCACTCCTGTCAGAAAAATTTGCCAGCCTCCAAGATGCCTGTCATTCCTGTCATAATGAGAATTTGCCAGGATCCAACATTCTGCTGCTGATGTCAGAACGAGAATTTGCCAGACTCCAATATGGCTGTCATCAGAAAATCTAAAAATACATTTCTTAAAAATTTCATTTAAAAGTTCATTAAAAATTAAAAATTAAGTAAAAATTAAAAATGTAAAAAGACATTCAAATTCCATTTAAAAATTCATTAAAATTGGCCGGCGCCGCGGCACACTAGGCTGATCCTCCGCCTTTCAGCACCAGCACACCGGGTTCTAGTCCCAGTCGGGGCACCGGATTCTGTCCCAGTTGCCCCTCTTCCAGTCCATCTCTCTGCTGTGGCCCAGGAGTGCAGTGGAGGATGGCCCAAGTGCTTGGGCCCTGCACCCCATGGGAGACCAGGAGAAGTACCTGGCGCCTGCCATCGGATCAGCGTGGTGCACTGGCCGCAGCGCGCTGGCGGCAGCAGCCATTGGAGGGTGAACCAATGGCAAAGGAAGACCTTTCTCTCTGTCTCACTCTCTCGCTGCCCACTCTGCCTGTCAAAAAATAAAAAAAAAATTCATTAAAATTCTTTTAAAATTAATTTAAAAATAATTAAATAATTAGTGTGCATGAGTGGGATTGCCTAGCAACTTGCTTAAGCCAGAGGCCCTGAACGCACCTTTGAGGGATTGCCTAGCAACTGGGTTAAGCCCCGCAGCCCCGGGCAAGCCTGCACGGGGTTGCGTAGCAACGAGAGAAAGCCAGAGGCGTGGAGGATGCCTTCATGGAGTTGCCTAGCCATGTTCCCACAGTCTCTGCATTTTCCACGGTTCTGGCCCAGGGGCCTTGGGGGTCCCCAGCTTTGGGGGGAGGGTTCCAGCTGGACTGGAAATGGAGCTCCTGGGGGCCCTGGGCACCTGCTGGGGACCTGGATGAAGCCCTGGGGACCCAGATGGAGGCCCGGTGCACTTGCTAGAGACCTGGATGCAACCCCTGGAGACCCAATGGAGCCCTGGAGACCTGTATGGAGCCCCTAGATACCCAGATGGAGCCCCTGGAGACCTGGATGGAGCCCTAAAGACCTGGAAGGAGCTCCTGGGAGCCCCCGGCACCTGCTAGAGACCCAGATGGAGCCTCTAGAGACCCAGATGGAGCCCCTAGAGATATGGGTAGAGCCTTGGGGACCCAGATGGAGCCTTAGAGACCTGGATGAATCCCTGGAGACCCAGATGGAGCTCCTGCAGACTCGGATGGAGCCTTAAAGACCTGGATGGAGCTCCTGGGAGCCCCAGGCACTTGCTAGAGACCCAGATGGAGCCCTAGAGACCTGGATGGAGCTCCTTGGGGCCCAATGCACCTGTTAGAGATTTGGATGGAGCCCCTAGAGACCCAGATCGAGCCCCTAGAGATATGGGTAGAGCCTTGGGGACCCAGATGGAGCCTTAGAGACCTGGATGGATCCCTGGAGACCCAGATGGAGCCCCTAAAGACTCAGATGGAGCCCCTGTGCACTTGTTAGAGACCCAGATGCAGCCCCTGGAGACCCAGATGGAGCCCTAAAGACCCAGATGGGGCTCCTGGGAGCCCCAGGCACCTGCTAGAGACTCAGATGGAGCCTCTAGAGATATGGATGGAGCCATGGGGACCCGGATGGAGCCCTGTGCACCTGTTAGAGAACTGGTTGTAGCCCCCGAGACCCAGATGGAGCCCTAGAGACCTGGATGGAGCTCCTGGTGGGCCCATGCACCTGCTAGAGACCTGGATGGAGCCTTAGAGATCTGGATGGAGCCCCTGGAGATATGGATGGAGCCATGGGGACTTGGATAGAGCTCTGGAGACCCGGATGAAGCCCTAGAGACCCGTATGGAGCCCCTGGGGACCCATATGGAGCCTTTGAGACCCAGATGGAGACCTGTATGGAGCTTTAGAGACACCAATGCAGCCCCTGGTGCAGGCTTGGGGCCTGGAAATGGGCAGGGCTATGGTGATTGATAGTCCTGATCCCCAACCCCATGTTCCCACAAGGTGTGGGTGGTGGGGAAGATGGCGCTGGAGTAGGGGACCTAGGGGTTTCTGGGAGCCAGAAGTGAGGGCGTGGTTTCTCCCAGGGGATTCTGAGCCAGACATGGGGGCCCCAAGGGCCTCTGGGAGCCAGATGTGGGAGCATTCCAGAGAGACCACAGAATCCACAGTCGTGTGCAATCAGTTTATGACATCAATGAGAAAGAGAAACTGAGAGCGAGCTGGGGACAGAGGCTTATGGGACATTCCAGAACATTCTGGAACATTCTGAAAACATCCCAGAACATTCCAGAAGCTTCCAGCAGAGATTGCAAGTGAGGGGCAGGGAGACGTTGGCTTTTTACCTGTTGGGGAGGAGAAAAAAAATGTGGAGCATTCTGGAAATGTCGCAGAATGCTCTGGAATGTTCCAGAATATTCCTGTTGCCTGAACATCTAGAACATTCTGGGATATTTCGGAAACACTCTAGAATGTTCCCCTGGGAAGGTGTGAGGACTGGCTGGCACCACACTGCTCACCTGGGCGTCAGCATCATCACTGGGGACAGGTGTCTGTCAGGGAGGAGAAATTGGCTGAGTCAGCATGGGATGGCCTGGTGGCTCCATGGAACGTTCTAGAGTTTTCTAGATTTTTCTGGAACCCCCTGGAATGTTCCACCCAGGCCACACCCACCAGTTCATTCCCCTCCACCCAGACCACACCTGATTCTCATCCATGTCAGCCATGCCCCCAGCTCACAGCCATGCCTCCACCCTGGCCACACCCCTGGCTCACTCGTGACAGCCATGCCCATCCTGGCCATGAACCCTCCACACTGGCCACACCCCCAGCTCACCCATGCTGGCCACACACTCCATGTTCTCCCGGGGATCCCGTTCTCCTTCATTAACACCAAGAACTGTGCCAGGTGCTTATCGCTCAGCTCCTGGTCCTGGGCTGTGGGTGGCGCCAGCTGTATACACTTGCCCTGTCTAGTGGGCGCTGACTGTATACAGCCAGCCAGACGCACCTCAGGCAGCATGGGCTCCGTGCTGTGTACACCGAGGGTGCCTCTGTCTAGAGGGTGCCCACTAACTACCACTGGGTCTGCACCAACTGTATACAGTCACAGTCAGGATGGCTCCTTCTAGTGTGTGCTGACTGTATACAGTCAACCAAAATCACCCAGGATAGGATGGGGCTGGGATGGTTCTGTTCAGTAAGCACTGACTGTATACATTCAGCAAAACCTGCCCCAGATATCTAGTAGGTGCTGACTGTATGTGCTTGCCCCATCTAGTGGGTGCTGACTGTATACAGTCAGCCAAGCCCACCCCGGACAGGATGGGATCTACTTAGTATGCACTGACTGTATACAGCTGGCCGAGCCCCCCTCTAGGGTGTGCTGGGGTTGAGGATCTTGTATTTAGTAGGTGCTGCCTGAACACAGCCAGGGTCAGGCTCTCTCTCTAGTGTGTGCCACCAGTATACAGCTGGCCAAGCCCCTCTAGGATGCACCAGGGTCAAAGTTATTCTGCATAGTAGGCACTGATTGTATACGGTCACGGTCAGAATGTATCTCTCTCTAGTGGGTGCTAACTGTATACAGCAGGGTCAGGCTTTCAGGTTGCAATGTGTGTCCCTAGTAGGAGCCGACTGTATACACTCAGGATCCATGTATACAGTCAGGGTCAAGCTCTGGACTGGTTGCATACACTCAGGGTCTGTGTATACAGTCAGGGTCAGACTCTCTTTCTAGCAGGTGCTGGCTGTATCCACATGTGTGTGCAGGGGGCTCACCAGCAGTAAGGGTGACGCAGGTGGCAGTGCCATCGGTGCCCACATTCTGATTGAGAAAGAAGATGTGGCCATTCTCCTGCACCAGGAACTTGAAGTAGTTCTGGCCTTCAACTTCAGGGGGAGAGGTGGGCATTCAGGGTGTGCCAGGGCATGCTGGAACATGGTGGAATGTTTCAGGGCATTGTGGAGCATGCTGGGACATCCTGGGGCATGCTGGGACGTTCCAGAGGCATTTTCTAGAACATTCTGGAACATTCTAGAACATTATGGAATTTTTCTGGAACACTCTGGATGCTTCCCTAGGGCCTGCTAGAGTCTACTGGGACTGTCTGTAACATTCCAGAATGTTCTGTAATATTCTGGGGGAGAGATTCTAGAACATTCCAGAACATCCTAGAATTGTTAGAAACAAAATTGGAAAGATTCTGGAACATTCTAGAACATTGTGGAATTGTCTGGATGTGTTCTAGAACATCCTGGAATATTCTGGAACATTCCAGTTGCTCCCGTAGGGCCTGCTAGAGAGTCTATTGCAATCATCTGGAACATTCTGGAACATTCTAGGACATTATGGAACATTGCACAAATGATGCGAGTAATTGATACCTGGGCACAGGCCACGCCCACCACAAGGGCAAGAATGAGAGCCTTCATCATCATCGTCTTTTCGTCGTCTGGAACCGGCTGCTACCAGGCATCTCTTTATAGCCAGGGCTTGGGAGAAGTGGGCAGGGCTGAGGTTGTGCAAACATCCAGGTGGCACTGGGATGGGATGAGGTCCCGGGGCATTCCAGAATGTTCCAGGAGCTTCCATGAGCTTCCATTATGGATTCTCTGGGGCTAGGGATTTTCCAGAATTTTCTAGAATGTTTCAAGGACACTAGGCGAGTGTTTCTCAGGTCTTAGAATATTCTAGAATTTTATGGAGTTTTTTTTTAGAACTTTCTAGAATGTTCTTAAACTTTTTCTAGAATACCTGCTGAGTGTCTTCAGGGGTCATAGAATTTACTAAAACGTTCTAGAATACACTCAGAATTTTCAAGAATGCTCTCAGAAATTTTTCCAGAATGTTTCCAGAATGTTCTTGGAATTTTTCCTGAACACCAGGTAGGCATCATTGGGGTTTTAGAAATGTTCTAGAAACAATGTTGAATATTCTCAGAATTTTCTAGAATGTTCCCAGAACATGCAGTGAAAGTCTTTGGGGGTCCTGGAATTTTTTAGAATGTTCTCAGTATTTCTAGATTTTTGTAGAATGTCCTAGAACATTCCAGATTGCCCAGTGACCATCTTGGGGGGCCGAGAACCTCTTCTGATGGGCTGGAAATTACTACGGCCCCCAGAGATCAGCACAGGATGTCCTGGAGTGGCCACACCCCCTTGACTCCCCTCCCATGTGTGCAGGTGCTTAGGCTATGTGCGCTGTGTAAATGTCAGCCGGGCTGGGCACAGCACCAGGACACCCGCTGCACCTGGCTGGGGAATTTCCACTCAGACCTGCATCCCAGAATCCCCCTAGGATAACTAGGTGGCATTTTGGAACATTCTGGAACATCCTACAAAATCTCTAGGACATTCTGGGAAAATTCTAGAATATTCTAGAATGTTCCAGAAGATTCCAGAATCTGGATTTTTTTTTTCCAACTTTTTCCCTGGCAGGTGTCCAGGCATGGTCTTGTGAGCTCCGGGGAGGTCATTCTGGGTCTCTGTCTCTCAGTGAAAAAACTGGCTTGGAGCAGTTTTGCAGCATGAAATCCTTTAATCCCATTTCCTACTCCAATGACCCCAGGGTTCTGGCTGGCTTCAGCCAAAACAAACTGCCCAGGGGAAGCACAGGAGTTTGTGGGGGGCCCCCTGAGAACAGGCAGTGCCGAATCTGGAAGATGCTATGGTGTTCTGGCTTGTACTCTCTTGTACAAAAGTGGTTAAAAGACATCCTCATACTTAAGAATGAGGTATGCCTCCTAAGTAGTGGTTTACCCTGCTGCACCACAATGCTCATCCTTGGCATTTTATCTGATGTTTCCCTGGCATTTGGACTTGTTTACCTAAGTTCATTTGTTGGAGCCAGTGTTGTGATGCATTAGGATAATCTGTTGCCACTGATGCTGGCATCCCATATGGCCACTGTTTGTGTCTCAGCTGCTGTACTTCCCATCCAGCTCTCTGGCAATGCATCTGAGAAAGCAGCAGACAACCCAAGTTCTTGAGTCCCTGCCACCCATGAGGGAGACTTGGGTGGAGTTCCAGATCCTGGCTTTGATCTGACCCAGTCCCAGACATTGTGTCCATTTGGTGGGTTGACCTGCAGATGGAAGATCTCTCTCTCCCCCTCCCTGTCTCTCCTTCTTTATAACTCCATCTTCCAGATAAATAAATCCTTTTCACATATTTATTTTTCAACATTTTTTCTCCTTACTTGCTAGTATAGCATTCTCCCTTGGTGCTGCTGCTCTCTGTGGACTTGTCCTCCTCAGCCTCTGACTAGAGCACAGCCACCTCTCCAATGCTGACATCCTCTGACACATGTTTCACTCTTCTGTTCTCTCTAAACTGCAGACTCTTGATCTACCCAACTAACTCTCATGCATAGACACACACACCTGAGGACTCCAGAGTCTTGGATTTCAGGTTGTAATTAACTTTCCTTTTCAGAGGACTGGTGAAAAAACAAGTCTGGAAGCCAGGGTGCAGCCTTATGGTTCAGATGTCTGTGTCCCACATTGGAGTTTTTGGGTTTGATTCCCGGTTCCAGCCCCTGACTCCAACTTTCAGATAATGTAGACCCTGGTAGCTAGCAAGTGATGGTTCAGATGATTAGGTTCCCTGCTCCTGGGCCAGCCCTGACCGCTGTGGACATTTCAGCAGTTAACTAGAGGGTGAATACCACTTCTCTGTCTACTTGTTCATTTCTTTGCATCTCAAAGTAAAAAACAAAACAAGTATGTTTGCATCATCCATTAAAATAACTTCCTCAATGGAAAAAGTAGTGTCATTGTTATTTTTGGGGAAAAATAATGCTTCTTGGTTGTAAATGATATTTGAATAATGCATAAGTGTACATCAAACTTCCATTGTGGACAAGGAAGAGAAAGATGGAAGCAATAATTTTTGCTTCTGGCTTTGGTACTTGTCATGTAACCTTGAAAAATTCATTTAAACTCATGGGACCTGAGCATCCTTAAAATTACAGGCTCATCTAGTTGAGGCAGGTGGTGTAAGGGGAGGTGGCAGGAAGCTGAGAGCTTTCCTTGTTTCTGTGCTGACAGAGCTAAGTGACATTAGCAAGTCATTTGACCCCTCTGGATCTTCCTCCCTTGTGAGATAAGATTGTCTTTGTAGTTAAAGGATTTATTCTACACAGTCCTATCTTATGGTAAGGTTCACATGACTGTGAAGTGTTTTATAAACTGGCAGTGTAATAATCAAGTTGGCACTGAAGATGAAATGTTAAACAGCATAGAACTTCTAAGGCTTGTAGTTCTATTAGGAGCTACACAGAAACATTCAAGTTCATGGGCATTTTTAAATTTAAAAACAGAAACATTGAATCACTGTTCAGAATCAGTATAGTTGCTAACATTCTTATTTATAATCACTGAGATTGGCAGTGTAATTACTGATAGCATACTCCTAGTGTTGTATATTTTAGTTTATACAATACTTAGACTATATAAAATATAGGTAGCATGGGAAGTGCGATACACAGCAGTCTCGTAGAATAGCAGATGTCCTAAACAGCACTCTGGCCTCAGAATCAGCCCTTAAGGCACTCAGATCTGGCTGAAGAGCCCATGAGAGTATTTTAGGTATGGAAAGCTGTGGGGAGCAACTCGGACTATACTGTTACTGGAATTAAGACTTATTCTATGCATCTGCTCTCCCACAATGTGGCGCTGGGAGAGGAGCGTACAGCTTCTACCCAGCTGCCCCTTACCAACTTGATAAGCTGCAAGAGCCGCTCCTGATTGGAGGAGAGCGGCGGGCTCAGCATGTGAGTAGCAGAGCACGGATTGGTGGAGAGGACTATATAGGAGGAGAGAGATGGCATGGTGGTGTGGGTTGGTTGGAGAGTGCGTTGGAGAGTTCGCGGGGAAGTTCGTTACTTCATTCTTTCTCACTTCTCTCTACTCATTCTTGCTTTGGGAGTTTGCTGTTTACTTATTCTTACTTTACTATAGAAAGGACTTGTTAAAAAAGGGAACAACAAGCGTCCGGTCCGGTGTGGCTCCTCCGCGTGCGGAGGAGCAGCAAGTGGTGCCGTGACTCGGATAGGAAACCTAGGAGGGAAAGACCGGGAAGAAGTGGGAAATTACCGGAGAGAGAGACTAGCAAAGAGCCTAGGGGAAGGCCAGACAGAAAGAGTGCCGGTGAAAAGCTAGTTAGAACCCAGGAAAAAAGCCGTGGGGGAAGAAAATTAGAAGCTAGGAAAGAGGTATTAACTGGGAACGTCTGGGAGACTCAGTCTTCCATTACGCCCACCGCTCCAACATGTCACAGACGGTACAGACAATGGAGTTCTTTGGCTACTCTTTGCCCACTGGCTACCTCTTCCTCCTGCTAGGCACCATTCTCTATTTCTCCCTAAAGATCATCCATTGTGGGCTGAATGTGGTTTCTCTCTCTTCCTACTCCCCACCTCCTCGCAGCTTTTCTTCTAAGCGAGGGAAACGAGGGGGGAGGAAAATTCATGCTTTCGTAAGAGCAGTCGTGGAGATGTCCCCCTGGTTTCTACAGCAGTGGAGGCAGGTGGGATGGAAATTACGCGAGGCTGGGGAATCAATAGAAGTGCTGAAGCTGTGGCAACTCGTTGATCAGGTGCTTCAGGACCCCACGGAAGGGATCGAGTTGTTGCTTAATGAGGGGAGTGAATTGCAGGAAGAATTATGGCAGGGCAGCCAGGAGAGCAGCTATTGTAATGAACAGGTGAGAAGAAAATCAAAGAAGGATTTAGAGAGCCAGGAAGCTTACATGGGGGAGAAGGAAGCTGAAGAGGGAACCTCGCCCCCGAGAGAGATGCCAAGAATATATCCTGGCCCTACAAGGCTGGCAAATTCAACCATAAAGGATGAATCACCACCCCGGTATCGCCCATTAGTACTACCAAAGTTTCCTCCTGTAAAGAAAAGCCCCTTTTTTCCACATGAGATTGAAGAAGAGTGGGAGGAGGAAAAAGGAGTGATGGAGGGAGTAGGTATGCAGGAGGAGATAGAAAGGCCGAGAACCGAAAGCAAGCAAAGGGGAGCTGTTTATAGAAAACCTGCTTGGGAGCAGTACCAGGAACCAGGCCAGGTGTTTCCTGTAATTCAGGATCAACAGGAAAACAGGGGTTGGACACCTCTTGACCATAAATTACTTAAAGAGTTGCAACAATCAGTACAATTGTATGGGCCCCATGCAAGTTACACTCAGGCAATCCTTGATAACATTGGGCAGCAAGGCCTAATACCCGAGGATTGGAGAAACTTAGTAAAGGCGGTGTTGGGTGGGGGTGACTTCCTCTTATGGTTAGCTGCTTATAAAGAATTCGCGCGAGAATATTCAAAGCAGAACTATCAAGCAGGGAATCAAGCATGGGATGAGGAAATGTTAAATGGAGAAGGGCGATTTGCCAATCCTGATGAGCAGGCCCGATTACCAACAGCTGTCCTCTTACAAGTGAGAGAGATAGCAAGAAGAGCCTGGAAGGTGATACCCAGAAAAGGAGAAATAAGACACAGCCTAACTAAGATAGTACAGGGCCCTACTGAACCTTACGCTGACTTCGTGAACAGATTAATGGAAGCAGCAGGAAACATTTTTGAAACTGTGGAAGAAGCAATGCCCTTAGTCAGAAGATTGGCGTATGAACAGGCCAATAAAACATGTCGTGAAGCTCTTAGACCATGGCAGCATAAAGACATCCCTACCTTTTTGAAAATCTGTAGGGATGTCATGGATGATGTAGCTTCTGGATCACATACTGCAGTAGCTGTAACCCGACAATTTAGACAGAACATGAGGGGACGAATATGCTTTAGATGTGGTTGAGAAGGGCATCTAATGAGGGAATGTAGGGTGAAATTTCCAGCCCGAGATCGGCAGGGCATAGAGAACTCGAGAAGACCAGGCCTTTGCCCACGCTGTAGAAGAGGGAATCATTGGGTCAGTGAATGTTACTTTAAAATGAATAGCGCAGGCAATCCCCTGAGGATGCCAAATGAGCCGGGCCCCATAAGAAGATCAGGTGTATATGGACAGCAGCAAAAAAACGGAATGTGGGCCCCTGCACCCTGGGGCCAAAACAATTGGTGGGTGCCACGGTCCCAACAATACAAAAACCAAATATTTACTGCGCAGAGTTACGAGCCACCGAATATTCGGTACTAACACCTCAAATGGGGCCACAAGCCATAGAGGTGAGGGCAGAAACAATTTCAGCGGAGCATAAGGGACTTGGAATAATCATAGGAAAAGAAACAAATGCTTTAAGAGGCCTAATGGTCATTACCAGAGTCATTCAATTACCTTTTGATAAGTTAAAAGTGCTAATACAATCTACAAAGGGTATTATTCAAATCAAGCCAGAAGAACCTGTGGCTCAAATGCTGATCATGATTGGAGCGCAGGATGTTCATGGACCCCAAGGGGAGAAATTTACAGCCTTGTCCCTATCTTTAGCAGATCGACCTCTGTGGACCTTAACCATTAGAGGAAAGTCGATTCAGGGCCTGCTAGATACAGGTGCAGATGTAAGTATAATTTCAGAAAATGATTGGCCGAAGTCATGGCCCCTTCAGCCAGGAGATAATACTTTAGTAGGCCTAGGTGCGGCCATGACACCATCAAGAAGTGCTCAGGTGCTTCATTGGCAGGATCAAGAAGGGAACAAGGGAAATGTGCAACCTTATGTTAGTGCACTCCCCATCACATTATGGGGAAGAGACATTTTAGAACAATTGGGACTGACATTAACAAATGAGGACCAATTGGAGAGTTCTACAGGACGGCGTATTATGTATAAAAAGGGATATCAGGAGAGAGGATTAGGCTCCAGAGAAGGCAGAAGGGACCTAGCCCAGCCCAAAGGCGATTTTAAAAGACAGGACACGGGTTTTTCGTGGGGGCCACTGAGATGCAGCCGCTACCATTGTCATGGCTGGACAACAAGCCAAAGTGGATACCACAGTGGCCCCTTACCCAGGAAAAGTTGGCTGCGGTAAATGATATAGTGTTACAACAATTAGAGGCAGGCCATTTGCAACCATCAACCTCCCCATGGAATACGCCAGTATTCGTGATAAAGAAAAAATCGGGGAAATACCAGTTGTTGCATGATTTATGGGCTGTTAATCAGCAGATGCAACCCATGGGGGCATTACAACCTGGACTCCCGGTTCCTACTATGATCCCAAAGCATTGGCCATTAATAGTACTCGATCTGAAGGACTGCTTTTTTAGCATACCTCTACATGAACAAGACATTCAGAGGTTTGCTTTCACCGTACCTTCCATTAATCATCAAGGTCCCGACAAAAGATATGAATGGAAGGTGCTTCCCCAAGGAATGACTAACAGTCCTGCCATATGCCAGCTATATGTTGACCAGGCAGTAGAGCCGGTTCGACAACAGTGCCCAAAAGTACAAATTTTACACTACATGGATGACTTGTTAATAACGGCTGAAAGTGAAAGTCACCTTATGGAAGCATATAAGCTGCTGCTATTATATTTGGAAAAAGTTGGGTTACAAGTAGCGCCAGAGAAGATACAAAAAGGGGAAGTAGTACAGTACTTAGGGCTTAAAGTAACTTCTGAAAAGGTGACCCCATTAGAATTTGAAATTGCAATAGATGGGTTGCAGACCCTTAATGACTTCCAAAAATTATGTGGCAATTTAAATTGGTTGAGGCCCTATTGTAAATTAACCACCGAAGATATGATGCCATTATTCAATATTTTAGAAGGAGATGCCCAGCTTGATTCCCCTCGTAGATTGACAAAAGAAGCCCGCTTGGCGTTACAGAAAATCGAAAAACAAATTAAAGCAATGCAGATGGAAAGATGTGATCCACAACAAGCCCTAGAAATATTAATTTTTATGGAACAGCTGTATCCCTTCGCAGTCATTTGGCAAGGAGAACCCTTGTTGTTTGTATACCCACATTCACATGCACCGCGTGTACTATACACCCAAGGCATAGCAGTGGCTGATTTGATATTAACAGCAATAAAAAAGGTGACAGAAATGGCGGGGAAGACTCCAAAGCGATGTGTAGTTCCCTTTGCTCAAGAGGCAGTAGAAGCCTTTACAAGGGAATGCTGGCAATGGGCATACATAGTTCTCATTCTACAAATAGAGATTGACAATCACTACCCTCGCCATCCATTTGTTAACTTCTGCACACAGGTTTCAATAAAACGGGTGCAGAAGGTGCGAAGGGATCCAATTCAAGGGGCAGTTACCATATTTACGGATGGAGCTAAAGGCGGAACAGGAACAGCTATATTTAACAATCAACGATATTTTGTCTTAACAGCATCCCCTTCTCCACAACATGCAGAATTAGCTATTATCGCAACAGTATTACGCAGAGAGAGCGCACCCATGAATATTTTGTCTGATAGTGCATATGTGGTGAATGCAGTTCAGATGCTTGCTACACAGTGCCTTATTCTTAAATCCTCCTCAGTCTATTCTTATTTAAGTGAAATTCAGGGGTTATTAAATCAAAGAGAGCATGCTATTTACATAGGCCACATAAGAGCTCATTCTAATTTACCTGGCCCACTTACTCGAGGAAACATGATGGCAGATCATTATTCAAGATTCTTGCTTGCATGCACCGCTTTGGAACAAGCTAAAGAATATCACTCTAAATGGCATGTTAACACCCACACTTTAAGTTTTAAATTTAATATTCCCTGCAAGCAAGCAGAAGATATTATTAGATCCTGTGAAAAGTGCATTGTTACCATAGTTCCAAAGATTCCTGCGGGAGCCAATCCCCGTGGCCTTAAACCAGGACATATCTGGCAGATGGACGTTACACATATCCCCTCTTTTGGGCGACAAAGCTGTGTTCATGTCACTGTAGATACATATTCAGGTGTAGTTATGGCCACAGCCATGAATAAAGAAGGAGTACAACAAGTAATCCAACACTGCTTGCAGGCTTTTGCAGCCTGGGGAGTTCCTCATGTGATCAAAATGGATAACGGCCCAGCGTATACATCAACTCGTTTTGCTGCATTTTTGAAAGAATTCTGAATCTCCCATATTACCAGTATTCCATACAATCCACAAGGGCAAGCTGTGGTAGAACGCACTCACTTATATTTAAAAAATTTAATAATTAAACAAAAAGGGGGAATAGGGGAAATGGCCACATCCAACAAGGATGCCTTGGCCCTAGCTCTTTATACAATTAATTTTTTGAACAAGAAAAAGAACGGTAAAACACCTGCAGAAATGCATGCTCAATCAGCTGATAAGGAATCAATACAGTGGATAATGTGGAAGGATTTACAGGACAACCAATGGAAAGGCCCGTTCCCCTTACTCAGAAGAATACGAGGCGCCGTTTGTTTTTTTCCACAGGGTGCGGCACAACCAATATGGACCCCTGAGAGAAGAATTCGGTTGGTAAACCTACCGGCAGAAGAGCTAGAAGAAAAAAACTCTATTTGAGGAAGAAAAACAATGAATAACCAATCCCTGGGATCTTGAATATGGGACATTTTTCAAGGAACTCTGAAGTAGCATGACAAACAAGACAGTCAATAGCATGAAGATCACGCTGAACTTTACACAGGCGCGTATCAACGCCAAAAAATTAAAAAGAAAGGGGGATCTGTGGGGAGCAACTCGGACTATACTGTTACTGGAATTAAGACTTATTCTATGCATCTGCTCTCCCACAATGTGGTGCTGGGAGAGGAGCGTACAGCTTCTACCCAGCTGCCCCTTACCAACTTGATAAGCTGCAAGAGCCGCTCCTGATTGGAGGAGAGCGGCGCGCTCGGCGTGTGGGTAGCAGAGCACGGATTGGTGGAGAGGACTATATAGGAGGAGAGAGATGGCATGGTGGTGTGGGTTGATTGGAGAGTGCATTGGAGAGTTCGCGGGGAAGTTCGTTACTTCATTCTTTCTCACTTCTCTCTACTCATTCTTGCTTTGGGAGTTTGCTGTTTACTTATTCTTACTTTACTATAGAAAGGACTTGTAAAAAAAGGGAACAACAAGCGTCCGGTCCGGTGTGGCTCCTCTGCGTGCGGAGGAGCAGCAGAAAGCCACTCTGGCAAAAAAGAAAAAAAAAAGGACCTAAATAAAAGATCTCTGTGAGTGAGATCCCAGTAGAAAGAACAGGCCATCAAAGAAGGAGGTACCTTTCTCTGAAGGGAGGAGAGAACTTCCACTTTGACTATGACCTTGTCTAAGTAAGATCGAACTCAGTGAACTCAAGAGGCTTCCATAGCCTTGGCAACTCATGACTAGAGCCCAGGGAGATTTCGGATGCCATAAACAAGAGTGTCAGATTGTTAAGTCAACAACAGGAATAACTGCGTGCTTACTCCTTATGTGGGATCTCTGTCCTTAATGTGTTGTCCAATGTGAAGTAATGCTATAACTAGTACTCAAACAGTATTTTACACTTTATGTTCTGTGTTCTGCAAACTGATGAAATCTTAACTGAATATAAACTAAATCGATCTTCTGTGTATAAAGATAATTGAAAATTAATCTTGATATGAATGGAATGGGAGAGGGAGTGGGAGATGGGAGGGGTGCTGTTGGGAGGGAAGTTATGGGGGGGAAGCCTTTGTAATCCATAAACTGTACTTTGGAAAATTATATTTACTAAATAAAAGTTTAAAAAATTTAAAAATAAAAAAAATAAATAAAAATATAGGTAGCAATATTTAATGCTTCTCTTACTGTTCCTGGATTGGATTATAGTATATGTTAATAAACCCTTTTTAAAGATTTATTTATTAATTTGAAAGACAGAATTATAGAGAGAGACACAGAAATAGACAGAGATGTTCTGTCTGCTGTTTTACTCCCCACGTGGCTGCAAGCAGCTGGAGCTGGGCTAATCCAAAGCCAGGTGCTTCTTCCAGTTCTCCCACATGGATTCAGGGGCCCAAGTATTTGGGCCATCTCCTGCTGCTTTCCCAGGCACATTAGCAGGGAGCTAGATTAGAAGCAGAGCAGCTGGGATATGAACCAGTGCCCATAGGGGATGCCAGCACTGCAGGTGGTGGCTTCAGCTTATATGCCACAGCACCAGCTACAGCCTATTCATTTTAAATTAATAACTAAAGATTATCTGCTGTTCAGCCTCCAGGCTTTGGCTTGGCCCAGCCTCTGCTGTTGTGGACATTTGGGGAGTGAACCAGAGGTTGAAAGATCTCTTTTCTTATGTCTCTCCCTCTCTAACCTTGCCTTTCAAATAAATAAATGAGTCTTTGAAATAAAAATACATACACACACACAAACACACACAGTACCAACACAGTGGGTAAAGCCATGGCCTGCTGTGCCAGCATCCCATATGGGTGCTGATTCAAGTCCCAGCTGCTCCACCTACAATCTAGCTCCCTGCTAATGTGCCTGGGAAAGCATCAGAAGGTGGCCCAAGTGCTTGAACTACTGCATTCATGTGGGAGGCCTGCAAGAAGCACCTGGCTTTAGATTGGCTCAGCTGAGGTCAATTTGGGAAGTGAACCAGCAGATGGAAGATCTGTCTCTACCACTTCTTTGTAACTCTGCCTTTCAAATAAATAATAGATTTTTAAAATGGGGGAAAAGGGCAGTTTTGTTGCCTTCCCTTTCCTTAGAGTAACATAATCAAAATCTGTTAGGCAAATGAATAAGGGAAATTCTGAGATCATGTATTGACCACAGAAGAGAATGGATTCCTTGTGCATTTTCTGGAAGCCCATGCTAGTTAGAACCAAGGGAAGCATAACAAAAAAGGGGAGGCCTATATCCCTCTTATTTGTCTTCTTTGTTCATTGGAGCAGTGGAGAGTTGAGTAATGTAATATTGGTGTTTGTCTCCATACAGTTCACTTCTATTTAGCTGGTTCTTTTTTATTTTTGCATTTCTTTTTTATTTATTTTAAGAGATTTATTTGAAAGGCATAGAGACAGGGGTCTTCCATCTGCTGGTTTGATCCCCCAATGTTTGGGTGAGGCCGAAGGCCGATGAGCCCCCTTCCAGTTCTCCCATGTGGTGTGGGGTCCAAGCACCTGTCCATCACCACTGCACCTGTTGGCTGGAGTGGGACAGGAATTTGGGCGGCAGGGATTTGAATCAGCAACTGTGATGCAGGCCTTGCAGTTCTGGTTGCACCCCCAAACCATGGTGCCAGCCTTGATAAACTTCTTTAAAGTGGAATTAGGGGTAAAAACGATCTGAGGTGCATGTGCGGTTCCATTGTGAGAGGGTCTGAGGCCCCACGGGTGACCAGGGGCCAATAGGAACACCTGCAGCCTTGGCCCGCAGGTCCCAGGCATCTCCCCTCTCCTTCTGCCCCACCCACAGCAGCCCGGCCCAGGCTCCAGTGGTGCCTCAGGTATTTCCTCCCCAAACTGGTCAATTCAGGTCACTTTGTGATCCCTGAACAGATTCAGTAATGCATGCTTCTTCTCTACTACAAAGATCTTATGTTGGTCATATTTCCAGTTACAAAAATCAAATCAACTCACACCTGGACTCTGAGTATTCAATGACATTAGTTATCAAAATAAATGTATTCAAATATTCAAAGACCACTTCAAAGCTTAACTGCCTTCAAGAGTGTTTGGCACTTGGAACAGCCACTGTGGTTTTCTACACATGAGCACTCACTATTTTATATACCATTTAACAATTCAAACATCACTTCAGCTTCAGCAATACACAACAATAGAATGGATGATTCTACATAATAAACATGTTACATTAGTTTGGACTTAAAACCTAGAACTAAAACCATGTGGTAATATGGATGGATTTAAGGAAAGATGTAGAGCTAGGTAGCTAAGACCACAGAATCCCAGACCTATTGATTTTAAGTGAGTCTGGAACAACAGCATTCCATTGCATTATCTTCCATCTCAGAGTCCTGCTTTTCCAGTGAGACCCACCCCACTCAGACCATGTATTTCCTGCCTGTGTCTTCACGGTGGTGGAAGCTGTTCTGATACAGGCATCTCCTGGATAGTCACCAGCTTCCTGATTTACTACCTGAACTGGAATCAACAGTTGTGAGGGATGTTTCCCAAACACCCAGGCTGAACTGAATGTTCGTCTCTGGCAGTCAAAAACTTCTGCCTTAGGAAACAGAACATGTCCTCTACTCTGGGGCTCCTTTTTCTTCTCATGGGGTTCTGTGGTGATCTGTGGTTTTCAACACAAATCCTGGTAGCATTCTGACTCAAAAGAAAGACCAGGGATAAGAGTTCTTTCTGGGGGCTGGTGTTGTGGCATAGCAAGTTACACTGCTGCCTGCAGCACTAACATCCCACATGGATGCCAGTTTGACTCCCAGCTGCTCTACTTCTTCCCTAGCTCCTTGCTGGGTAAAGCAGCAGAGAATGTCCCAAGCACTTGGTCCTCTGCCCCCACATGGGAGACCTGGAGGAAGCTGCTGGCTTCAGCCTGGCCCAGCCCTGGCCATTGTGGCCATTTAGGGAGTGAGCCAGCAGATGGACCGCTGTCTTTCCCTCTCTTTTTCTCTCTGTAACTCTGCCTTGCCAATAAATACAACTTCAAAAAGTTATTCTCCATCAAGTAATACACCCTTTTCCAGGCAGTTGTAAAGCTGGGAGTCATAGCTTCTTTTATATTTTGGATAATAAGAGTTCTGGTTTGAAAGCATGTTCATCTGAGACAAAGATCACTCATTATCTTTTGTTAGAGAAGGGGGCTCTGCTCTTTGAAAGTGAAAATTAGAAGCGGTAATGTGTGATGAGCTCCACCTGCCAGGTCTGGGGAGACTTATTTGAAAGACAGGATACCAGGAGAGGAAGCTTTTCAGATTCCCTGGCCCTTGCTTTAGTCTTATGTCTTTACTTCTTTTGTTGCATCTTGATGTCAAGAGTGTACTCTTTATGCTGAAATGAGGAATTGTGTCTTACCTCTTTTGGGCCTTTTTCTAAGAAGAGTGTATATATTTTTCTTGCATATAAGGATGGCTTCTGGGGTGGGTGGATCTTTCTTGGAAGTTTTCACAAGCCAGCCAGTAGCCTATATTTTCTTCACAGAATTCAGTTTTTAGAAAAGCCTCCAATACAGCCAGACCATCTGTATGTAGGGAAGAGCAGGCAGAAAAATAAAAAGAAACATGAGGAATATGAGGAAGCTAATGATCAAATAATCCCTTGTACTTTTCTAGTACTAGGATTAGCTATTCTCGTTTTTACTCAATCCTGTAATCCTGCGGATTTAGCTCTTTAAAGACAAAGATGCCTGTAGGCAAAATACTTCATTGGTTCCATACTACTAAAACAGAAATACTTCAGTTTGTTTTAGTGCCAAAAATGTATTTACAGGAGAGGCATAAATCCTCAGGGAACTAAGTCTCTTGCAAATACTGCATGCAATGAAAAGCATCCTCAGCCTCAACCAAGAGCACTGCCATTGCAGAGCTGAAGGGTGATTTATCTTCCCCACCTGGTGTGAATATGCTGCAAAATAAGCGGAGATAAACAGACCTTCTAGGTTAAGTCAAATTCTCCCTGTTGAGCTGCTGATTTGAGGACACAGCCTTTCTGCACTCTTGTGATACTTGCAATGGATTCAATTCAAGCCTAATTCACAATTGCTGGCCAGCAGCTCCTGGAATGCTTCTGACCACAACAGTGCTTCCTTCGGGGAAGGTCTGCAAGAGCAGTTCTCTAATGAGTTGTGCTCAGAGCAGTTCCCCTCCCAGCTCAGCAGTGAGCTCTTCAGATTGCAAACACAGGAATCTCAACTTACTTGGTGAAAGCTTGCTACCTGCTTTTCTTGCCAATTGTGGCCTTCCCAGGAATGGTGGAGTTTTGCCATAGGTAGCTCAACCCGGTCTTCAGTACTCTTATTCTTACAAAAAAAAAAAAAAAAAAGACAATTCAGTAAGTGGTCATCCTTGAATACACTACTGAGCCTGAAAGCATTTTTACCAAATAAAGTCGCCCAATAGCTATAAACCAAAAGCCAACAACAGGCTTACCCACCTAATATTACACTCAGCCCCGAAGTACTAAGCAGTTTCATCAGTTCCTCAGAATGTAACTATGCTGTGAGCACTAAAGATAGGACTGCCCAAATTTTAATTATCAATACACTGCACAGCTAATAAGGCAGATGCTGTCTCTGGCCCACAAAAGGAGACAGTTTCCCTGCAAGGTTAATCACAATTGGGAGACATTTTGCACCTGATGGAACCTGCAGCAGTACTGCCTTGAGCCTACTCCTCTCCTTCCCTTTCCACCTTTAGTCCTGGATGGGCCAGAGACCATGCACAGGAGGTGCCATTGGTCACCCGTGGCCCCCTGTCTACCTGCAATGCTCCTGGTAGGAAGATGCTGCAGAACAGTGATTTGTCTCATGATTGTCACTGTGTGAGATCAGCCCATCATGAGAAAATGACCATGGATTCAAATGAGATATCAACCGCAGAAGCACTTCCCCCAGCATCAGTGCAGGAGGGTGGATGATGGAAGGCACAGCATGGCCAGGACTCTAGGGACCCTGCAGGATTCTGCTGCCCTGGATGCCTATAGCAGGCAGCTGCATGAGGCCCAGTGTGCCAACAGCGCCCTCCTACGAAACCCTTCCCCCTGTCTGCCCATACAGACCACACAGATGCTGTGTCAGTGAGTAAATCAGCACCGCGCACTTGGTTTTCCTGATGAGACTTGGCCTTCATTACTTCCCCAAGCGCAGCACGTGCTGCAAGCCTCAGCCAGCAGGGCCAGCGGGAGAGGTGGCAACTACCAGCTGCCCAACAATGACCACCGCCTTTATAGCCAGCCTACATGGGGCGGGTCTGGCAGCACTGGTCCTGCCCCAGGGCAGGAAGGATTGGCCCGAGGTTCCCCGCTGGGTGGAGCCTGAGCTGTCCTGCAGCAGATTCTGGAAGCAAGAGAGCTGCTGATGGCTGAGGCCCTGGCTCAGAGCACACTTAGTGAGACCCCATGCCTGGCAAGGGCGCTGGGGCCCTGGACTTTCCCAGGCTGCAGTCCTAGGGTGGAGGCTTACTCAGCCCTCCTTCCCCAGCCCTGCCCACAGGTGGAGCGGGGTTCCCATGGGGGCATCTTCCTTCATGGGAGCATGGGTGAACCCCAAATGCCGCGACTCCCAGTTCTGAGTGCTGGCCCGCAGCCTTCCGGGAGGGAGTAGGATACAGAGACTTTGTGGGGAGGTGACACTTGAGCTGGGCCTGTATTTTGGGTTTGCTCTGGATGCACAACCCAGCGCGCCTGGACCTGCTGGTCTGCTGCAGGCCTCCTGGAGGCTCTGGGAGCTGGGCGTCCTGGTGGCAAGGGCAGGAGGGTGGGAGGTCGAGGCGCTGAGCTCCCGCTGGGTGCACCAGGCACTTTGGAGCTGTTCAGAGTAAGGAGTTGAGGTCACCTCCTGAACCACTGCTGGTCCCAAACTCCTGGTTTGGGATTTTCCAGAACCTGAAGTAGGGGTGTGGTGGGGGTGGTAGTGGTTGGCTTCAATGCACTGTATTTGTGAATTCTTCAAACACAGCTTCTCCCTACTCCTGCAGGCTTTCAAGTGATTGACGAGGACAGAGTCCCTCCACTGCAAAGTGACTGAAGTTTGGAAACTACGTCCAGAACATCACAGTGTGTATTCAGCTGATCATCCTTCAGGCCTGCAGGTGGACAGCAAGAGCAACAGTAAGATATTAACTACTGTAGATACTCTCCTTTCTTTCCAGTAGACCCACCAAAAGAGAATGGGAGATGAGTACTTGAACATTGGAACCAGTCAGTTTGCTAGGGTGAGCTGCCAGTACTTGGAGCTCAGGAGTGGACATGGAGAGCAAAACATGCATTGTAACTAAAGAGGACAGTAAGGCATTTTACTGTGAAAAGGGAAATCATTTAAAAGTGAGCAAGACACCTTAAGGAAATGTCTGTATAGTTATTTTTGTTTATTTGCAAGGCAGAGAGAGCCCTTCCATTTATTGCTCATTCCTCAAATGTCTGCACCAACCAGAGCTGGGTCAGGCTGAAGCCAGGAACTCAGTGTGGGTCTCCCACACAGGTGGCAGGGACTCAAGTACTTGAGCCATCAGCTGCTGCCTCCCAGGGTTCTGTTAGCAGGAAGCCAGAAGCAGAAGCAGGGCTAGGGCTTGAGCCCTGAGAATTCTGACTGGGATGTGGAAGGCTTTACCACTATGCCAAACACATGCTCCAGTAAGCTGTTTCAACACGTTTGCAAAATGTAAGAATGTGGTTTTAAATATATGCTCTTCATCTTAAAAATTTGCATAATCTTATATTCAGTTTCATGATTCAATACTTATTATTAAATACAAGTAACATTTAGATACATGCTTTCCTCACCAATACAAACCTCAGTAATTTTTTCACTTAGAACCTTGAATATTAGCATTCATTCAGACTGAAGTTCACTCATAAGCTGGGAATTCTGACAAAGAGACAGTAGGGAAAAAATCTAGATGTGTATCTGATACCTAATAAGGTTCTGAACCTGATTGACAGAATCTGAGTAACTGTTCAGAGAGTGACTTCATACCTCTCCCCTCTGTAATGAGAAGACTGTGTCCTTTGGCCACTTTCACATGATGTTATGTAAATTTTACCTGAAAAGCCTTTTATAAATTCTGAAGTACCATACAGAAGCATATATGCATTTCCATATGTGTGAAAAAAGGCAATGTCAAAGGCATAGCTATTCCAGAGAGAAGTTAGGAGGATTAGCTCAGTTTTTAAGTGTGTAAGTACCATTAAATATCAACATATTTGAAATAGATTTATAGAGTGTGGAGTTCATGATAGATATTGAATAAATGCACTCTGGATAATAAGCAAATATCAGAAATAATGCCACACCCATCAGTGTTTAAACTCTTCAGACAGCTCCGTGCCAGGGAAGTGCAGTGATCCCTGTAAATTAACAAAAATCAATCTGTGTATACCCATGGAAGCCACTGGTTTATATGCAGCCTATACTAGAGGTTTTTGTGTTTAGTTAAATTACTTGATTTTTTAATGAATGCTTTCAGACTGATACCTGATGCTGAGTGGCAGACAATTTTTTCTGAAAAGTATGTGGTTGAGAAATATAAATATAAATCAGTTTATAATTTTTGTGTCTGAATATTTTT
This sequence comes from Oryctolagus cuniculus, assembly GCF_964237555.1. NCBI lineage: Eukaryota > Metazoa > Chordata > Mammalia > Lagomorpha > Leporidae > Oryctolagus > Oryctolagus cuniculus. The sequence continues at coordinate 71,066 of NW_027208370.1, forward strand.
ATGCATTGAGACAGTACCTGCAATAATCAGAAGACTTTTCCTCAAAAAGTTGCTACATTGATGCATCTTCATTTATGTATGTAATGTATGTTTAGGTAAAAGGAAGAGAGAGAGAGAGAGAGAGAGATCTATCTTTCATCTGCTGGCTCACTTCCAGATGGCCACAATAGCTGGGGCTGAGCCAGGCCGAAGCCAGGACCCTGGAAGTCTGCCCCAGTCCCCCATGGGGGTGCAGGAACCCAAACACTTGGGCAATCTTTGCTGCTTTCCCAAGCAAAGAGCTGGACGAGAAGTGAAGGAGGTGAGTCTCAAAGCAGTGCCATAAGGCATGCTGCTGTTGCAGTTGGCAACTTACTCCTTTGTGCCACAACGCTGGCCCTGGATTGATGACATATTGAAGTGCTGCCACTGGCTTTTGGCTAAATAGGATGACTTAACGTGTTTTCCACTCTGTGGAAGAGGAACAAATAAGGCAGTTGGTTGTAAAAGTTGCCCATGGAAACCACAGCCTGAGAAAGATGAATCAACTCACCTTGCATTTTCCACGTTGCATCTACACCACCCTTTTCTGGACAAACATCTGATTGTATGCCCTTGTGATGGAGGTTCTCAGGGTGCTGGAACTTTTTGTAATTTTTTTAAAAATATAGATTAAGAAGAAGGCAAATAAACAAAAAATTACAAACTGCTGCCAATAGTAAGAAGAGATTATTGAGCGTAAAAGGTCACCTGTTGGAGCCAGCACTATGGCACATCAGGTTAAAGCCCTGGCCTGAAATACAGGCATCCCATATGAGTGCTGGTAGAGTCCCAGCTGCTCCACTTCCAGTCCAGCCTCCTGCTAATGCACCTGGGAAAACATTATAGGATGGCCCGAGTCCTTGGGCCCTTTTGCTCATGTGGAGACCCAGAAAAAGCTCCTGGCTCCTGGCTTCTGATCAGCTCACTCTCTACCTCTCCATATAACTTTTTCAAATGAATAAAATATTTTTTTTTAAAAAAGGTATCCTGCCATACTTCTTTCTTCCCTGTTAATTCCTAGGAATTAAAAATTGTTACAGGGCCAGCACTGTGGCAAAATGGGTTATAGCAACACCTGCAGCACTAGCATCCTCTATGGGCACCATTGCATGTTCTACTTCTGATGCAGGTCTCTGAAAACATACTGGGAAAACAGTAGAATATGGTAGAAATCCTTGAGTCTTGCACCCAAGCGAGAGACCTCGATGAAATTTCCCTGACCCCTGGCTTTTTTTTTTTAAAGATTTGTTTATTTATTTGAAAGAGTTACAAACACCCACCCACACACACACACACACACAGAGAGAGAGAGAGAGAGAGGTCTTCCATCTGATGGTTTACTCCCCAGCTGGTTGCAATGGCTGGAGCTGCGCTGATCTGAAGCCAGGAGCTAAAAGCTTCAAGTTCTCCCATGCATGTGCATGGGCGCAAGCACTTGGGACATTTTCTACTGCTTTCTCAGGACATAGCCAGGAGCTAGATCAGAAGTGGAGCAGCAAGGACTCAAACCAGTGCCCATATGGGATGCCCATAATGTTTTCTTTAATTGGAGAAATGTTCCTTTGATAGAATGAGCGTATGACCCCACAATATTCTCTACTTACTCATAATAGGGTCTGAAATGTAAAAGTCATGATTAATTTCTTAGAAGAAAATTTACATACCCAGAAGCAAAGAGTGAAAATTAACCTTTTGTTTTTCTCATGAATGAATCAGAGTTTCAAAACTAATACTTAACTTGTATTTTAGAGGAGTTAATGACTTAACCATCTCTTCTATTAGAAATACTACGTTGTGGCCAGTGCTGTGGCACAGCAGGTTAAAGCACTGGTCTCAAGTGCCAGCATCCCATATGGGCTCCGGTTCTAGTCCCAGCTGCTCCTCTTCTGATCCAGCTCTCTGCTATGGCCTGGGAAAGCAATAGATGGCCCACATCTTTGAGCTGTTCTGAAGCTCTTAGCATAGTGAACATATATTAGATTCTCATTATTGAAATCTTTAGAAATGTCAGAAAGCATGTAACTTTCTTTAATGATCTGAAACAGAGATGAGATCCATAAGGGCAGAACTGCTCAGCAGCCACACTGCAGGAATATGTATCTTTCTGACGTTATCTTCATCTGCTTCTTGCAGTTGCAGCTAGTCTATGAGCTCTTGGTCTGTTTTCTGCCCTTGGGAGGGCCTAGGGTGCTCTATATTGTCTGTAAGGATTCAAAATTTGTTGTATATTAGTGTCTAATCATAAAATTTCCAAAGTGACAAGCTGGATGTAATAAACTATTCCAGACTGCAAAAAAAAAAAAAAACCACAAAAAACAAGAAAATACAAACATGGTGTACTGTCTATAAAGTACAGCGGTAGATCTGTATTATAGAGATACACATCTCTACACAATTCTCTGTTTCTTTCCCTCTGAAAGTCTACATTCAGCTCTCGATGGTGTGATTACTTAGGAATAGATTTCATATACTTACTTTCATAATCAGTGAACTCGGAATTATTATTGTAGTATTGAGGATTGTACTGACTAAAACACTATGTTTATTCCATGTTAAATAACATCATCGTATCTTTGGATTCCATTTGTCCTGCTACTGATGTATTCACAGGAGAGGGGAGGTGGGAGGAAAACCCAAGATCCATCAGGGTGGAGGAGGAATGTCAGAGGCTGTGGTTCTATTGTACTGCAGCTTGGGTTCTGGAAGAACACATTAATGCACCCAGATGGTTTGAAGCTAACTGAAGGGCTATGTTCTGTACAATTGTCTGTGGTGCTGCATTTTCATTTATGTAAAATTTATTTCCTTCAAGTAATATATTAATTTGGATGAAAATGAAGATGTTAAGGAATTTTCAGAATGGGTCTGTTTAACCCTCATTGGCTTTGTTTTTAGGCACTTAACTCAGAAAAGAAAAGATAGAAAAATACGTTTTGGGTTCTCTTCATCTGTACCACGGCACTCTTTGGTTAAGATTTGTCATTTTGTCATATTTGATTCTCTAGACTCCCTGAAAAATCCCCTACTTCATTAGATGGAGTCCGTGTCTCACCATGGCAGTGAAATGTTCCAGCTTTGCATTTAGCTAGGCCGTGGACACATGCCATGGCACTTGCCAGCCAAATGTGTCAGGGGCATCATCTGAATCAGAATTACTTGCATGAAAACAAGGAGTTACAGATTCTTCCAGTGAAAGTGGAGAGGAGCAAGAGCTGCAGAACATTGCCAGGGTTGAATGTGCCATGGGATGCCATGTGGTGGCTGGTGTCTGGGGTGCTGGTTCTGCAGAAGATAGGGCTTATGGGGGCTGGTGCTGTGGTATAGCAGGTGAGGCTGCCTCCTGCAGTGCCAGCATCCCATATGGTCACCGGTTGGAGTCCAGCCTGCTCCACTTCCAATCCAGGTGTGCTGTGGCCTGAGAAAGCAGTAGAAAATGGCCCATGTCCTTGGACCCCTGAACCCACATGGGAGACCTGGAAGAAGCTCCTAGCTCCTGGCTTTGGATCAGCTCTGCTCTGGCCATTGCATCCAATTGGGGAGTAAACCAGCAGATGGACGATTCTCTCTCTCTCTCTCTCTCTCTCTCTCTGCCTCTCCTCTCTCTGTAATTCTGACTTTCAAATAAATAAATCTTTTTTTTTAAAAAAAGCTTATGCTTAAGGGTAGTGTTCATGGAAAATGTGTGGGACATTTTTCAGCAAGATTTTAGATGAATTTTCCAACCCCTGAACCTCCTAGAGATTGGAATAGACTTCTAATGCGTAACTTCCACTTATGCTTAATTAGGTTTTTGTTTTGAATTGTTTTTGATGAAACAGCAAGGAATTCTGAGTTATAGACTTCCTATTTCAGAGACAGAAGAACACTGATGCCTGCATTATAATTAAATAATGCCTATCACCCTTTCTTAAGCAACAAATGATCACAGATTCTCTCTTTGCTGCTAAGTAATGAGCATGGTGATTCTTCCCACCGTAACCACCTTCCCACCTACACTCCCTCCCCTCTTCCTCCTTCCTCTCCTATTGACATGGAATGCCTTACATAGCTAGGCTGAACTTTTAATCCACTTGGCCCTAGGTGTTCATACACTTCAACTCTGTGTGATTATTCATATGCCCTTTTTATGACAAGGCTTATGTCAGAATGACAAATTATATATTCACCTAATACTGAGAGTCATCAAATTGATTTCTATTTTCTTCTCTCTTAGGCAGTTCTTGAGGGGCAGAAATATTTATTTTGTATATCATGTATTTATTCAACTAAAAGACTGACTGTCAAGATGCTGAGTTTTAGTGTCAAAGCAAATATGTTTCTAGACCCCATGAAGTTTACAGTCTGGCAAGAAAGAGCCATCTACCCAAAGAATATTGTTTAACATAGTAAATGCTGGGGTGAAGTCAGTGGATAAAGATTGAAGCATTCTTAATCTAGCACTAACTCTAATCCCATGATCTCTAATTGAGAGAAGTAATCAGAAACACAGAACTCCATGTTACCCAGTTATCTCTTTGAATTTCTGATTAAAAAATAAAACATATCAAACAACACACAAATACCTAGGAGTGCATAATATTTATATACTATCTTGATATTAAAAATAAGAACAAATAACCATGAAAAATAGCAACTTTGAATCTCCTTTGTTTTCTAGACAAGTTATAATCCTATGTGGTTCTTTACAGTACATTATTACCATAAATTACAGTACATCATTACAGTAAATTATTACAGTAAATAATTACAGTAAATTATTTTTGTAGGTACTCTTCATCTCTCTCACATTTTTCCATTTGATAAATCAGATTTTAAAAACTGAGACACAAGACAAAAGAAATATCTTTAAGCTAGTATTATATATTGATTGACATTCTAAAAAACAGTTATTTATTTATTTGAAAGTCACAGTTACACAGAGAGGAAGGGGAGAGAGAGAGAGAGAGAGAGAGAGAGAAGCATCTTCCATCTTTTGGTTCACTCACCAATTGGTCACAATGGCTGGAGCTGTACAGCTCCAATGCCAGCAGTCAGGAGCTTCTTCTGGGTCTCCCACACAGATGCAGCTGCCCAAGGACTTGGGCCATCTTCCACCGCTTTCCCTGGCCATAGCAGAGAGTTGGATCGAAAGCAGAGTAGCCGGGTTCAACCTCCACCCATATGGAATGTCAATGCTTTACATGCTATGCCACAGTGCTGGCCCCTTGATTGGCCTTTAACTTAGACTTTTTTATGATATTAAAAAACACCATGCTTTTCTAAGCTCTTTCCATTCAGTTTCTATTTTGTAAACTCCAGATAATACTGTCCCCAGAATTAATCTAAGGTATAAATGCTATGATATAAGGCATTTAAACCCTTAACCTGTCTCTTTGAATACGCAGCTATGTTAGCTCTGTGTCCATTCTTCTGTCTCTGTACTAGATGAATAAAAAGACAGTTTAAAATGATTTGAAAAGAACTATAAGGGGTCGGTGCTGTGCTGCTGCTGCCAATTGGGGAGTGAACCAGCAGATGGTAAACCTCTCTCTCTCTCTCTGTCTCTGCCTCTCCTTCTCTGTAACTCTGACTTCCAAATAAATCAATAAATCTTAAAAGAACTATAAACATCAATAAAACACAAATGAAAATTGTATTCTCAAAACTGGATATTAAACCATGCCTTCTACACCTCTGTTAAAAGCTACATTCTATCATAGTCATTTATGATTTCTAGGGCCAAAGTAGTAAATAAGATTTTTCTGGAAGAGACAGAGGTTATGAGGGAGCCAGGATTTGGGGTCAGTTAGCAGCAGTGAGTGTCACTCTTTCAGATTTGATTCAGGAAAGGAAGAAAGCAACTGATCCCTGAGATTTTGGTGGGGGGAAGGAAAGGAAGGAGGGACTGAATAAAAGCAAAGGCCCTCTGGTTGTGGGCACCCACCCCTGACTACAGCCTTTGGGAGGGCCAGCTGGTGTCTCTAGGGATGCTGCAGCCTGGACTCCATTTCCCAGAGTTCCCAGGAGCTCAGATGTATTATGCCTTCTGAATGCCTGTGCACATGTGCATGCTGCTGCCATTCCCTGGGGCCTGAGTTGGAACAGAGGGAGTTCATTCCCTGATCAGGGTCAGCCCTGGGGGCTGTGCTTCTCCTTCTCTGGCATTTACTGCATCTCCTGCTCTGCACGTGCGATCCCAGGGAGTTTCCAAGTGCTCACCCCGAGCCTGCCTCCTGCTGCATCTTCCCTCTTCATCATTCACCTGTGGGTCCCACTTACCAGGGAGTCTCTTCCCGCCACTCCCCGAATCGCTCCCCGTGTGTCCAGAAGAAAGGGTACCTCCTCCAGGGACTTTCTGCTGCAGGTTTGGCATGCAGGAAGGGGCAGGACATGTGTGGGAGAAGGGTGGGTGCCAGGGAGCCATAGATCATGGCAGCTTCCCCCGAGGTCAGGACTGGGACCCGGGCTGTTCTGTCTCCCACCTCCACTTCCCAGGCTCCCAGTGCCTGGAATCTCTCCTGCAGGACCTCACCCAAACTGTCCCTAATGCGCTTTATTTAGTGGTTACAGGAGAGAGGGGGCAGCATTCTGGGAACATGCACACGCAGGGAAGGAAGGCAGAAAGACTCCAGCTCTCCACAGTTAAATAAGCTGGGTTCCCACTGTGGGTGGTCTCAGAATGCAGTCTGGCCAGGCCTCTTGATGTTTACTGGACTGGTTCCTGCAGGGTGGGTCTGGGTGGCCTTCAGCAGGGAGCCTGGGGCAGCAGAGGGGTGGGCAGGAGGATCTGACTAGGTTCTGCCCCACTGCTCTCATCCTGCACCTCATCTTCCTGGTGGGGAGCAGTGTGAAGTGTGCATTGATCCCTCTCAAGTATTAATTATCAGACTTTTCCAATGTGGAATTTGAAGCTGTTCCAGAAACCTGGGGTGGGAAAACTCCCTTCTTTCAAACAGGCACAGAGACAGTGGAGGATCCAAGGAGTTTCTATTAATGGCCCTAGGCTCAGCTGGAATGATTTCCTGAGAATTGTGCATCAAATTCAAGTTTCTTAGCTGTTACAGCATTGGTGGGTTTAAATGGCAGCCTTCATGACTTAGGTCCACAATTTCCAATGGTCAGTGGGTCCAGTATGTTTGTAAAAGAGATGCCGGGGACAGATTTATTAGGATAGATTTATGACTGGAGTTTACAGAAGCAGAACTTAGGACATCTTCCCTCCCTAGATAAGATTTCAGTGGGCAGCTGTTTCACTCGTTAATTGTGAGCATCCACTTTTAAAGGTTTGTGTTGGATGGGGTCCACTTCTCTTTCTTTGATGATTTATTTGGCTGCTTTTCATTTTCTGTCTTCAGCTATTTCTTCTCCTGTTAGCAAGGCTGTCAACTGTTTTGACCTGACGCTGATCCTTTTGCAAAGTGAGAAGGGAACTAAAATTAATGCAAGTCTACTGTGTTGTCAATAACTGGAGCTACTTTTTTAAAGATTTATTTATTCATTTGAAAGAGTTACACAGAGAGAGGAGAGAGAGAGAAAGAGAGAGAGACGTCTTCTGTCCGATGGTTCACTCCCCAATTGGCAGCAACAGCTGGAGCTGTGCCAGTCTGAAGCCAGGAGCTTCTTCTGGGATGAAGCTGTTTTTTAAAATAATTATTTATTTATTTGAAAGGCAGAGTTACAGAGTGGTAGAAACAGAAATCAATGGTTGGAGCTGTTTGGATCCAAAACCAGAAGCCAGGAGCTTTGTCCAGGTCTCATAGGTGGGTGCAGGAGATGAGGGATTTGGGCCATCTTCTACTGTTTTCCCAGGCCACAGCAGAGAGCTGGATGGGAAGTGCAGCAGCCAGGATCCCAACCAGCACCCATATAGGATGCTGACACTGCAGGCAGTAGCTTTACCCACTATGCAACAGTGTTGCCCACTAACTGGAGCCCTTTTAATCTGAGTTTGCATAAAGTGGAGAATTACAACATCATAAATACAGATAAGTAACATCTTTTTCTCTGCCCAGTACTTTACAGTTACCCAGTGATCCACTGAGAATCTTACATTCCACACTGTGTAATTAAGAAGGTCAGTTAATTGTCTTATTTTGGGTTCTGTGGTTAAACCCATGACATTTTTAAAATGGGAGGATATTAGTTCTACAATTTCATAAAGACTGCTCTGTGGAAGCATCAATAGAAGTTATAACTGTGAGAGTGGTAAGGAAGAAGAGGGGAAGAAATAAGTGCCCCTTACTCCACTCAGAGATGTCCACAGATGGAGTAGAAGATGTGCCCTTGAAAACTATGGCTGACTTTCTGGGACAAACTGTGTTTGAGTGCTTCACATGTTCTTATAGAAAGGTGTTGCCACCAGGTTATTAGTATATTTATTTAGTTAGTTTTTAAAGATTTATTTATTTATTTGAAAATCAGAGCTACACAGAGAGAGAAGGAGAGACAGAGAGAGAGAGAGAGAGAGAGAGAGAGAGATATGTCTTCCATCAGGTTCATTTCCCCAGATAATACTACATCATTGTGAACTTTGCTCAGTTCCTGACCTATACCTTTCCTTTAACCTAGTACTTTGCCATGTAGTAGCCCATGAAAACTGCAGACTGCATAAATGAATGAATATTTGGAGGGTTGTGATTTCTTAGAGGAACATCATGAGACAGAAGGAATAAAACAAAACAAAAGTATCCTCCGTATATAGAAGATATACTGTTTTTGCAAGCTATAGAGAAGAGGAAGAAGAAGGAAAGTAGTGAGACTGGAAACGTTGTGGCAAAGGTAATAGGCACTAGTCAAGAATTCAACAAGCCCATTAGGAAAGTATTTTTTTATTTTTTTTATTTTCTTTTTTTTATCTTTTATTTAATGAATATAAATTTCCAAAGTACGACTCATGGGTTACAATGGCTTTCCCCCCCATACCGTCCCTCCCACCCACAACCCTCCCCTTTCCCACTCCCTCTCCCCTTCCATTCACATCAAGATTCATTTTTGATTATCTTAATATACAGAAGATCAGCTTAGTATACCTTAAGTAAGGATTTCAACAGTTTGTTCCCACACAGAAACATAAAGTGAAAAATAATAGATGATTTTTTTTTAAATGATGATGAAATCAGATCAGACCTATTGTCATGTTTAATCCCAGTGAGAGTCAAGTTGGGAATTGATAATTTCTTTTTTTTTTTTTTACAGAAGATCAGTTTAGTGTACATTAAGTAAAGATTTCAATCGTTTGCACCCCCATAGAAACACAAAGTGAAATATACTGTTTGAGTAGTCGTTATAGCATTAAGCCTCAGTGTACAGCACATTAAGGACAGAGATCCTACATGAGGAGTAAGTGCACAGTGACTCCTGTTGTTGACTTTACAAATTGACACTCCTGTTTATGGCATCAGTAATCTCCCTTTGCACCAGTCATGAGTTTCCAAGGTTATGGAAGCCCCTTGAGTTCTCCGACTCTTATCTTGTTTAGACAAGACAAGGTCATAGTCAAAGTGGAGGTTCTCTCCTCCCTTCAGAGAAAGGCACCTCCCTCTTTGAAGACCTGTTCTTTCCACTGGGATCTCACTCACAGAGATCTTTTTGCCAGAGTGTCTTGGCTTTCCATGCCTGAAATACTCTCATGGGCTTTTCAGCCAGATGCGAGTGCCTTTAGGGCTGATTCTGAGGCCAGAGTGCTATTTAGGACATCGCCATTCTATGAGTCTGCTGAGTATCTCACTTCCCATGTTAGATCACTCTCCCCTTTATTTATTCTATCGGTTAGTGTTAGCAGATACTAGACTTGTTTATGTGCTCCCTTTGACTCTTAGTCCTTTCATTATGATCAATTGTGAACTGAAATTGATCACTTGGAATAGTGAGATGGCATTGGCACATGCCACCTTGATGGGATTGAATTGGAATCCCCTGGTATGTTTCCAACTCTACCAATTGGGGCAAGTCAGCCCGAGCATGCCCCAAATTATACATCTCTTCCCTCTCTTATTCCCACTCTTATGTTTAACAGGGATCACATTTCAGTTAATTTTCAACACTTAAGAATAACTGTGTGATAATTACAGAATTAAACCAGTCATATTAAGTAGAACAGACAAAAAAAAATACTATGAGGGATAATGTATTAAGTTGTCCATTAGCAGTCAGGGCTATGCTGATCAAGTCACCATTTCTCATAGTGTCCATTTCACTTCAGGAGGTTTCCTTTTTGGTGTTCAGTCAGTTGTCACTGATCAGGGAGAACATATGGTATTTGTCCCTTTGGGACTGGCTTACTTCACTCAGCATGATGTGTTCCAGATTCCTCCATTTTGTTGCAAATGACTGGATTTCGTTGTTTCTTACTGCGGTATAGTATTCTAAAGAATACATATCCCATAATTTCTTTATCCAGTCTACCATTGATGGGCATTTAGGTTGGTTCCAGGTCTTGGCTATTGTGAATTGTGCTGCAATAAACATTAGGGTGCAGACCGCTTTTTTGTTTATCAATTTAAACTCCTTTGGGTAAATTCCAAGGAGTGGGATGGCTGGGTCGAACGGTTTCTGAGGAATCTCCAGACTGATTTCCATTGTGGCTTGACCAGTTTGCATTCCCACCAACAGTGGGTTAGTGTCCCTTTTTCCCCACATCCTCGCCAGCATCTGCTGTTGGTAGATTTCTGTATGTGAGCCATTCTAACCGGGGTGAGGTGAAACCTCATTGTGCTTTTGATTTGCATTTCCCTGATTGCTAGTGACCTTGAACATTTTTTCATGTGCCTGTTGGCCATTTGGATTTCCTCTTTTGAAAAATGTCTATTGAGGTTCTTGGCCCATCTCTTAAGTGGGTTGTTGGTTTTGTTTTTGTGGAGTTTCTTGATCTCTTTGTAGATTCTGGTTATTAACCCTTTATCTGTTGCATAGTTTGCAAATATTTTTTCCCATTCTGTCGGTTGTCTCTTCACTCTCCTGACTGTTTCTTTTGCAGTACAGAAACTTCTCAATTTGATGCAATCCCAATAGTTGATTTTGGCTTTGACTGTCTGTGCCTCCCGGGTCTTTTCCAGAAATTCTTTGCCTGTGCCAATATCTTGAAGGGTTTCTCCAATGTTCTCTAATAACTTAATGGTGTCAGGACGTAGATTTAGGTCTTTAATCCACGTTGAGTGGATTTTTGTGTAAGGTGTAAGGTAGGGGTCTTGCTTCATGCTTCTGCACGTGGAAATCCAGTTTTCCCAGCACCATTTATTGAATAGACTGTCCTTGCTCCAGGAATTAGTTTTAGATCCTTGATCAAATATAAGTTGGCTGTAGGTGTTTGGATTGATTTCTGGTGTTTCAATTCTGTTCCATTGGTCTATCCATCTGTTTCTGTACCAGTACCATGCTGTTTTGATTACAACTGCCCTGTAGTATGTCCTGAAGTCTGGTATTGTGATGCCTCCGGCTTTGTTTTTGTTGTACAAGATTGCTTTAGCTATTTGAGGTCTCTTGTGCCTCCATATGAATTTCAGCATCATTTTTTCTAGATCTGCGAAGAATGTCTTTGGTATCTTGATTGGGATTGCATTGAATGTATAAATTGCTTTTGGGAGAATGGACATTTTGATGATGTTGATTCTTCCAATCCATGAGCATGGAAGATTTTTCCATTTTTTGGTATCCTCTTCTATTTCTTTCTTTAAGGTTTTGTAATTTTCATCGTAGAGATCTTTAACGTCCTTGGTTAAGTTTATTCCAAGGTATTTGATTGTTTTTGTAGCTATTGTGAATGGGATTGATCTTAGCAGTCCTTTCTCAGTCATGGCATTACTTGTGTATACAAAGGCTGTTGATTTTTGTGCATTGATTTTATATCCTGCCACTTTGCCAAACTCCTCTATGAGTTCCAATAGTCTCTTAGTAGAGTTCTTTGGATCCTTTAAGTACAGAATCATGTCGTCTGCAAAGAGGGATAGTTTGACTTCTTCCTTCTTGATTTGTATTCCTTTGATTTCTTTTTCTTGTCTGATGGCTCTGGCTAAAACTTCCAGAACTATGTTAAATAGCAGTGGTGAGAGTGGGCATCCCTGCCTGGTGCCAGATTTCAGTGGAAATGCTTCCAACTTTTCCCCATTCAATAGGATGCTGGCTGTGGGTTTTTTATAAATTGCTTTGATTATATTGAGGAATGTTCCTTCTATACCCAATTTGATTAGAGTTTTCATCATGAAAGGGTGTTGAATTTTATCAAATGCTTTCTCTGCATCAATTGAGATAACCATATGGTTTTTCTTCTGCAGTCTGTTAATGTGGTGAATCACATTGATTGATTTGCGAATGTTGAACCATCCCTGCATGCCAGGGATGAATCCCACTTGGTCTGGGTGGATGATTTTCCTGATGTGTTGTTGTATTCTATTGGCCAGAATTTTATTGAGGAATTTTGCATCTATGTTCATCAGGGATATTGGTCTGTAATTCTCTTTCAGTGCTGCATCTTTCTCTGCCTTAGGGATTAAGGTGATGCTGGCTTCATAGAAAGAATTTGGGAGGATTCCCTCTTCTTCGATTATTCTGAATAGTTTGAGAAGAAATGGGATTAGTTCTTCTTTAAATGTCTGGTAGAATTCAGCAGTGAATCCATCTGGTCCTGGGCTTTTCTTTGTTGGGAGGGCCTTTATTACTGTTTCAATTTCTGTTTCAGTTATGGGTCTATTTAGGTTTTCGATGTCTTCATGGTTCAATTTTGGTAGATTGCATGTGTCCAGGAATCTATCCATTTCTGATAGGTTTTCCTGTTTGCTGGCATACAGGTCCTTGTAGTAATTTCTGATGATTCTTTTTTATTTCTGTGGTGTCTGTTGTTACGTTTCCTTTTTCATCTCTGATTTTATTGATTTGGGTCTTTTCTCTTCTTTTTTTTAGTTAGTTGGGCCAATGGGGTGTCAATTTTGTTTATTTTTTCAAAAAACCAGCTTCTCGCTTGGCTGATTTTTTGTAATGTTTTTTTGGATTCAATCCTGTTAATTTCTTCTCTGGTTTTAATTATTTCTCTTCTCCTTCTAGATTTGGGTTTGGTTTGCTGCAGTTTTTCTAGGTCCTTGAGGTGCGCTGAAAGCTCATTTATTTGGTACCTTTCCAATTTCTTGATGTAGGCACCTATTGCTATAAATTTGCCTCTCAATACTGCTTTTGCTGTATCCCATAAGTTTTGATATGTTGTGTTGTTGTCTTCATTTACTTCCAGAAAGTTTTTGATTTCTCTTTTGATTTCTTGAATGACCCAGTGTTCATTCAGGAGCATGTTGTTCAGTCTCCATGTGTTTGCATACTTTCTGGGGTTTCCTGAGTTGCTAATTTCCAGCTTCATCCCACTGTGGTCTGAGAAGCTGCATGGTATGATACTAATTCTTTTAAATTTGCTGAGACTTGCTTTATGGCCTAGTATGTGATCAATCTTAGAGAAGGTTCCATGCGCCGCTGAGAAGAATGTGAAGTCTGTAGATGTAGGGTTGAAAGTTCTGTAGATATCTGTTAGATCCATTTGGACAATAGTGTCAATTAAATCTGCTGTTTCCTTGTTGATCTTCTGTCCAGATGATCTGTCTATTTCTGAGAGTGGAGTATTGAAGTCCCCCAGTACTATTGTATTGGAATCTAAATCTCCCTTTAAGTCCCTTAACATATCTTTTAAATAGACCAGTGCCCTGTAATTAGGTGCATATACATTTATAATAGTTACATCTTCCTGTTGAATTGAACCCTTAATCATTATATAGTGTCCCTCTTTGTCTCTCTTAACAGTTTTTGTATTAAAGTTTATTTTGTCTGATATTAATATGGCTACACCTGCTTTTTTTTTTGGTTTCTGTTGGCATGGAATATCTTTTTCCAACCTTTCACTTTCAGTCTGCATGCCTCTTTGTTAGAGAGATGTGTTTCTTGTAGGCAACAAATAGTTGGGTTGTGTTCTGTGAGCCAGTCAGCCAAACGGTGTCTTTTAACTGAAGAATTCAGACCGTTAATGTTCAATGTGACAATTGATACGTAGTGACTTTGCCCTGCCATTTTCCCGGAAATATTTTCTAGTATATGCTTTGAGCTTCCCATGCTCTTTTACTGGTAGGTGTTCTTCCTTTCCCTTCTTTCATATTGATGGCCGTGTTTCTGTGTTTCTGAGTGTAGCACATCTTTAAGTATCTTTTGTAGGGCCGGACGAGTGGCCACAAAGTCTTTCAATTTCTGTTTGCTATGAAAGGTCTTTATTTCACCTTCATTCACAAATGAGAGCTTGGTAGGATATAATATTCTGGGCTGGCAATTTTTCTCTCTTAGCACCTATGCTATGTCTCGCCATTCCCTCCTAGCTTGTAGGGTTTCTGATGAGAAGTCAGCTGTGAGTCTGATTGGAGATCCTCTGAGAGTAATCTGACGTTTCTCTCTTGCACATTTTAGGATCTTTTCTTTATGTTTCACTGTGGTAAGTTTAATTACCACGTGTCGTGGTGAGGATCTCTTTTGGTCATGTTTATTGGGGGTTCTATGAGCTTCCTGTACTAGGATATCTCTGTCCTTCTCCAAACCTGGAAAGTTCTCTGCTAGTATCTCACTAAAAAGGCCTTCCAATCCTTTCTCTCTCTCCATGCCTTCAGGAACTCCTAGAACTCGAATGTTGGTTTTTTTAATAGTATCCTGTAGATTCCCAACAATATTTTTTAGGTTTCTAATTTCCTCTTCTTTTCTTTGGTTTGACTGTATGTTTTCCTGTGCTCTATCTTCTAAGTCCGATATTCTCTCTTCTGCTTCACCCATTCTGTTTTTAAGGCTTTCTAATGTGTTTGTCATTTGATCTATTGAGCTCTTCATTTCATTTTGATTTCTCTTGACTATTACACTTTCCTGTTCTACTAGTTTCTGAGTTTCATTTTGACTCTTCCTTAAAATTTCATTTTCACGAGAGAGATTTTCAATCTTGTCCATTAAGGATTTCTGTAGTTCAAGGATTTGCTTTTGAAAACTTCTAAATGTTCTTATCATAAATTTTTTGAAATCCGTATCTTGCATTTCTTCTATCTCATCATCTTCATACTCTTGGCTTGGGGTGTTTTGCTTATTTGGAGGCATCATAGTGTCATCGTTGATCTTGCTCCCTCTATTTCTGTGTTTGTTACTCGGCATAGTTAATTCTTCTTGCGTCACTGTGCGTTTTTTTTTTCTTTCTTTTTTTTTTTTTTTATACTGTGTCCATGTTAAGTGGACTGCCTGCTGTTGGAGGAGCCTTGGAGGCTTGAGATGGGTGCGGCCTGAGAGCTCTGCCTGGTTCTTCCTGGTTAAGGGTGTGCAAAGGTGACACCCTCAGGTTATGCGTGGTAAATCTCTCTCTTTTTATTTATTTATTTATTTTATTTATTCAGGGGGTAAGTAACACCGCAGGGCAGGGCTGTGCAGAATTGATGGTATTTAGCTTCCAGTCTTTGGCTCCTCTGGACTCCCACTGGGTTGGCTAGGCTACTGAATTGTAGTGACTCAGTTCCTTAACTCTCCCCCATTGATATGTAAATCCAAAGAGGAGTCCTGCTCTTTGTCTCTTGGGAATTCTTCAAGCCTTGCAGCCTTGTAACCTTTGCAAGGTTAGGGGGAAGAGAAACCCCAAAGCTTTTTTTTTTCCTTCTTTCCGGTAGTGAGTTTGCTGCACTTTCCGGCCCCCCTCTAGATTCTGACCCCCGTTTCCCCACCAATGTCTCGGGTTATTGAGCTCACCTCCCCTTCCAGCGCCGATGTGTGGACTCGGAGCCCTGAGCGTCCCAAGTCTCCCCGCTGTTGTCTGTGTGGCATGCACTCCCCTTGGAGCACTGTCGCGCAGACCCTGGGGCTTCTGCGTCTGGGTCCCGCGACTTGGCTTCCGCGCGGTGGGCGACCTTGTTCTCCCAGTAGGTCCTCCGATTCACGCCTGCTCCATCCAGAAGGGTTTCCCCTGTATCTTTGTGGGGAATCAAGGCAGGACTGCCTGTTGCTCAGCCACCTACACCCACACCTGAGCAGTTTCTGGACCACTTCCCGCTTGCGAGGTCTCAGGCTTCCTCTTCTCCCATTAGGAAAGTATTAAGGATTCTTTACTTCCATGTAGACTCTGCCCTCTAATGGTGAACAGGGTCCTCTAAACCCACTTGTTGCACAAATGAAAACCCAAGCATTGTCTTCTCCCACAGATGGAGTCTGCTATTGGTTTTGATTTACATTTCCCTAATGGCTAGTGATATTGGGCATGTTCATCTATGTCTTGACAATTGAGATTTCTTCTTCTGAGAAACATCTATTCTGATCATTGCCCATTTCTTACGTGTACATTTTGCTTCTTGTTTGGAGTTTTTCCAGTTCTATATATGTATGTTCTGGCTATCAATCTTTTGTCATAGTCAGAGTTTTCAATGTTTCCTGCCATTCCGTCCATTGTATCTTCACTCTGTTGATTACTTTGTTGTGAAGATGTATCTTAATTTGATATGCTCAAATTTGTATATTTTATTTTTGTTACTTGTGCTTTTGGAATCTTATGCAAACTGTTGTCTCTGCTAATGTTTTACAGTTTCTCATATGTTTACTTAGGTTTTGGGTTTTTTTTTAACATACATAATTTTATTACAAAATTTTTTTTAAAAAAACAACACAGAATGCAACATCCTAACAAAAAATCCAAATTTACAAATGATACTAATTCCTACAACTTTGCTGCGCTACCATACACAAGTCAAGAAATTAAAGAAACCATTAAATATTTAGGAACATTCAACATCAGAAGCTTTAAAATCTAACTGTA
The DNA here is from genome assembly GCF_964237555.1 of Oryctolagus cuniculus. Classification (NCBI taxonomy): domain Eukaryota; kingdom Metazoa; phylum Chordata; class Mammalia; order Lagomorpha; family Leporidae; genus Oryctolagus; species Oryctolagus cuniculus. Next base: position 87,852 of record NW_027208370.1, read on the forward strand.
TGTAGTAGCCCCTCAAAAAGCTACAACCTGCATTTTTTAAAAAAAGTATTTTCTCTACAAAGAATCTTATCAGCTATACAAAAATCTGTACAGTTTTTTTATACTGAAGCTAATATTGAGCTGCACTTGAATTCACATTCTTAGCAAAACAACTGCCTGAGCACACACGCACACTCCACACTCATCATTACAGGATAGCCATTTATTCTTCATCTTCATCCTCTTCCTCATCATCTTCATCTTCTTCTTCTTCCTCTTCCTCCTCCACATCTTCAGGTTCATTCTTCTTGTTTGAGCCTGTGGGCCTACCAGGGCCCTTCTTTCCCGCTTCACTTTTGCCCTTGGCACGGTATGCAGCAATATCCTTTTCATATTTCTCCTTTAGCTTAGCTGCTTTCTGTTCATATGGTTGTTTATCTTTGGCTGAGTGTTCAGACCGCATCTCACCCAATTTTTTTGCAGTGTCCCCAATGGACAGGCCAGGGTGTTCACTTTTGATCTTTGGGCGATGTTCAGAGCAAAAGAGAAAGAAGGCAGATGGTGGTCTTTTAGGAGCATTGGGATCCTTTTTCTTTCCCTTCTTATCACCCTTGGGAGGAACGTAATTTTTCATCTCCCTGTCATAACGAGCTTTTTCACTTTTTGCCATATCTTCAAACTTGGACTTTTCCTTTGCAGACATGGTCTTCCATCTCTCCGAGCATTTCTTAGAGAATTCTGCGAAATTGACCGAAGAGTCAGGGTGTTTCTTCTTGTGCTCTTCCCGGCACGTCTGCACGAAGAAGGCATAGGAGGACATTTTGCCCCTTGGCTTGTTGGGGTCTCCTTTACCCATGACGACGGAACGGCGGCCACCTGGTGTGAGTTGTTCCTCAGACTCCCGCAGAGCGGCCAGATCTGACGGCATTGCTTCCTTCCCTCAGCTCCGGCATGAACTCAGGATGTGAGGGCGATCTGGCTGCGACATCTGTCACCCCATTGATCGCCAGGGTTGATTCGGCTGATCTGGCTGGCTAGGCGGGTGTCCCCTTCCTCCCTCACCACTCCATGTGCGTTCCTCCTGAAGCTGCGTGCTGGGTCGAAGAGGACGACCTTCCCCGCTAGAGGAGGACCGGTCTTCGGTCAAGGGTATACGAGTAGCTGCGCTCCCCTGCTAGAACCTCAAAACAAGCTCTCAAGGTTTTGGTTTTATATTTAGACTTTTAATTAACCTTGAGTTGCTTTTACATAGTGTATGAGGTGTTGGGGTATCTTTTCAGGCTTCTACATATGGATAATCACTTTCCTTTAAACCATTTGCTAAGGGGATTCTTCTTTCTCCTGTTTGTTTTCTTTCCTTTATTAAATAGGGGTTGGCTGTAGAAAAGTCAGTTTATTTCAGCTGCCTATTTTTTCCATTGAACTATGTGTCTGTTTTTCCAACAGTGCTAACACTGCTTCTATTTTTTTTAAGATTTCTTTATTTGAAAGGCCAGATGCTTCTTCCAAGTCTCTCATGTGGGTGCCAGCACCCAAGAACATGGTCCATCTTCCACCAATTTCCCAGGTGCATTAGTAGGGAGCTGGATTGGAAGTGGAGAACCTGGTCTTCGAGCAACAACATATGGGATACATGCACAGCAGGACAAGGCATTAACCTACTACACCACAGCATCAAACCCTTCCTTATTTACTTCTGCTGTGATCTTTCATTATTCACTTTTCTACTGCCCCACAACTTGACTCATTCCTGTATTTTTTTTTTCTGGGTCCTGGAGGATGGTAGTAGGTTGCTTCTGGGATATCTTTTTTATGTTAGTAGGTGCTTGGTAATCTAAAATCATAGTTTTTACTTTCTATATTTCTCTGTTAATCACGAGGACCTTCTAGATGACAGCAGAAAATGCTAGCAGAAATGAGGATATATTAATTTGCTAAGAAAATACCACAGAGAATATGATTTAAATCATGGAATTTTACTTCTCAGAGTTGTAGAGCTTGAAAATATCAGATCAAGGTGCTAATAGGCTCGATTTTTCCAGAAGCCCTTCTCTGATGTGACAGACACATCTATCATTTGATCTGCTTAAAAGCACTTTCTTCAGGTAGAGTTATGTTGGTGGTTAGCACTTCAGTGTTTGAGTTTTAGGGAGGCACATTTCAGTCCACAACAGCAAAGGGGCCCTGTGGTCTACTTCAATGACAGCCATCTCTGCGGAGGATAGAAAGTTTGAAATCAGCATTAGGATTTCTCACATTATTACTGTCAGTGCTATCTCCATCTAATGTGCATTCATGTACACACAAACAAAATTACCTGTACACATAAACACATTCAACAGTGGAAATGCCTGATGGTTGTGTACAGATAACATCAATATAATAATCCATAAGATGGCCTATTAGCAGACATTAAAAGAGAATTAGAAAGAATGACAACAAAATCTGCAGTTACCTATATTTATGTCTATATGTATGATATTCAGTATTTATAGTTGCTAAAAGATGAATACTGATGTGTGGAAATAAAAGCTAAACCTTACCTTGCAATATTGCAGCCTAGTCTACATGAAAGATGTCTTCCTAAAACCTTTCCCTGGGCCCACTCTGTGGCATAGTAGATTAAGCATCCACCTGCAGCACCAGCATCCCACATGGGCACCAGTTTGAGTCCCTGCTCCTGCACTTCCAATCCAGCTCTTTGCTAATGGCCTAGGAATGCAGTGGAATATGCCCTGAGTGCTTGGGCCCCTGCACCCATGTGAGAGACCTGGAGGAAGCTGCTGACTCCTGGCTTCTGGCACCTGGCTTCAGATCGGCCCAGCTCCAGCCATTCTGGCCATTTAGGGGTGAACCAGTGGATAGCAGACCTCTCTTTCTCTTCCTCTCTATATCTGTCACTCTGCCTCACAATAAAGAAATACATTTTTTAAAAACTTTTCCCTTTTTAAATTTCTTAATTGTTTTAAAGATTTATTTATTTATTTATTTACAAGTCGAGTTACAGACAGAGAGGAGAACCAGAGAGAAAGAGAGAGGTCTTCCATCTGATGTTCACTCCCTAATTGATTGCAACTGCCATAGCTGTGCTGATCCGATGCCAGGAGCCAGGAGCTAGTTCCAGGTCTCCCAGATCGGTACAGGGGCCCAAGGACTTGGGTCATCTTCTACTACTTTGCCAGGCCATAGCAGAGAGCAGGATCAGAAGTGGAGCAGCTGAGTATTGAACCGGCCCCCATATGGGATGCTGGAGCTTCAGGCGAGGGTGTTAACCTGCTCCACCACAGCACCAGTCCAACATTTTAAATTTCTGATACTCTAAAGTAGCAAAGGACTGCATTACATCTAGGAAAGATGTATTTAAAAATTATAAATCTAGTGCATTTTAGCAGAAGTCCTAACAAATACTTCTGATTTTCTCAACATTATGTATAAATAAATGATAGAATGAGTCATTGTCAGATTAATAGAAGGAGTTTGAGAGGATTGTCTCTCTTTCAAATGTGTTGAATAGTTTGAGAAGCATTAGTTCTTTAAAAGACTTGTAGAATTCAATAGTGAGGCTGTCTGATCCTGGACTTTTCCTTGTTGGGAGGGTCTTTATTACTCATCCAATCTCTGTCTTGGTTTTTGATTTGTTTAGCTTTTCTATGTGTCTTCATGACTCAATTTAGGTATATTGTGTATGTCCAGGAATCTGTTGATTTTTCCTCTAGGTTTTCCAATTTGTTAACCATCACAACAGATGCCCGCATCATATATTGCAGTGCTAATCTGAGTTTTGGGTACTCCACTTCCAAATCAGTTTCATGTTAATATCCCTGGGAAGCAATGGATAATAGCTCAAATTCTTTCCTTCTTGTCATCTAATTTGGAGAACTGTAACCTCAATGGGGACTTGAAACCTGGTCTTGCACAGTGGTAGCCATATAGAAAGTGAACCAGCAGATGGGAGATCTCTCTGCTTCTCTTTCCTTCTCTCTTTGTCTCTGTGTCTCTCTGCCATTTTTTATCATATTAAAATATTTAATTACTTATTTGAAAGAGTTACAGAGAGAGGGAGAGACAGAAATCTTCCACCACCTAATTCATTTTTGAGATGACTTTAATAGCCAGAGTGTGGCCAGGTTGAAGCCAGGAGCTTTTCCTCCGATGTGCGTGGCAGCATCCCAGGCACTTGGGCCAACTTTCCCTGCTTTTTCAGTCCATTGTTAAGGAGCTGGATCAGAAATGGAATAGCTGGTACTTGAACTGGTGCACGTAGAGGATGCCAATGTAACAGATAGCAACTTTGTCCACTGCACCACAACCACCAGCTCCTCTTTCTGCCTTTCCAATAAATAAATCTTTTGAAAAAGAATTTAAGGTAGTAAAAGTAATCATGACTGAGCAATGACAAATTTATTGAAGTGATCGACTTTCTTAAAGGTCTATTTATGAATTTGAAAGGCAGCACTAGAAAGAGAGAGTGGGAGAGATGGATCTTCCTCCTGGTTTGTTCGCTCCTCAAATGGCTGCAGTGACTGTGGCTAGGCCAGACTGATATCAGGAGCCAGGGGCTTCTTCCAGGTCTCTCACATGGGTGCAGGAGCCCCAATATTTGAGTCACCCTGTGCTGCTTTTCCAGACACATTAGCAGGGAACTGGATCCGTTTGGAGCATTAATGTCTATGATACTCTCCTTGCAGTTGAAGGATTTAGAATCCATTTCAATTATGGGTGGGCCAAGTACAACAGCTCCCAATTGTCCAAGGTTTGGATTAGATGGGTTCTGAGAAATTTTGTTAAAATAGTTATTAATCATAACTCTCAGTTTAAGCTTTTCTTACCAAATTTTCATGTTTGCTGATGTTTATATCTATGGGAAAATTGGGTCTCTGGATTGCAACCAATGAAAGCATCCAGACTAACAGTAATAAGGTCAACAGTCAGCAGAATGATGTCCAGCTGAACTGAAATAGCTTTTCTTATTTGGTAGAGGGGTTACCTCCTGCATTATACTGACATACTGACATAGACAGTAGATATTGGAGCCTGTCTCTTCTGCCAAATGGAGAATGCCGCATTTTGATCCATCATATATATATTTATATATTATAATATATATTATATTATATATTTCTATACATAATATAGAATTACATATAATTATCATAAATATATAATATATAATTATATATAAATATTATATATGAATTTATTTATATATAAATATATAATTATTTCTGATCCAGCTCCATACCAATGGATTGAAAAACCAGTGAAAGATGGTCCAAGTGCCTGGGTTGCTGCCACACACATTGGAGGAGGAGCTCCTGGCTTCAACCTGGCCACACTCTGGCTATTGAAGTCATCTCAATAATATATATATATGATATATATAATAGTTATAATAAATTATATAATATTATCTGTTTATAATTATTATATATTATATAATATATGATAAAGCATAATATATTTTATATATGAATATATTTATATACATAAATATATATAAATAAATGTAAATATATATATATATAGAATGTATTTACGTATTTGACAGGTGTACTTACAGACAGTGAGAGGAAGAGACAGAGAGAAAGGTCTTCCATATGCTCATTTACTCCCCTAATGACTGCAATGTCTGCAGCTGGGCCAATCTGAGCTAGGAGCTTCCAGGTCTCCCACATTTTGGCAGGGACCAAAGCACTTGGAACAGCTTCTACTGCTTTCCCAGGCTATTGCAGAGAGCTGGATGGGAAAAGGAGAAATGGGGACTAGAACTGGTGCTCATATGGGGTGCCAGCACTGCAGGTAAAGGATTACACCACTGCACCACAGTGCTGGCCCCAGTCTATCCTTTATTAAGGAGATCTCAGTAATCATGTTCAGGTATTGCTGTCCTATATTCATGGCCAAAGTCCTAGCAGGCAACATGGTTTGGAGAATCGTAAGCACAAGGTGTGTAGGAGACTTCATTTCTCATACAGCACAGTTAATAACAAGGTTCCAAGAGGGGAAATTACTTGCATCATAGTCTTTGAGAACTAATGGACATCACAGGTGATCTAAAGAATTTAGAAGGTTTGTGAGCCCCTAGAGTGAAAAAGTCACTGGGAGCACAAGGACAGTGCCTAGAGTTTATTTTGATGGATTTTAGCCCCTTTCATTGGAGGGAGGCCCAAAGAAGCTGGACTAATTAGTAAACCTCAGAAGTGTCTTTTCAAGGTGAAGGCAAACTGAGACTGAGGGGTTTTTGGAAAAACGTTGAACAAAAGACATTTCCCACACGTGGTTAAGACACATCATTTATCTACTGATTTTCATCAGATCTGTTAACATTAGGTATAAGGTACAGTGGACATGGTGGATGGCATATAGCAATATGATTTTAGTAATATATCATGAGGTGCTTTTTTTAAATGGATTTAGCAGGTAAAATTGGGCTACCTAATGGGATGTAGCTGGAATAATCACCTTTTTGTTAAATAAATCTGAGGTAATAAATGTTAGTGTATGAAGACATTGAGTTTTCTTTTATTGGGCCTTCTTGGTTATTTTAATCTGGGATCTGCGAATTCTCATTTTCTTTATTTTATTCCTCATCATGTCGGACCAACTCTGCTGCTTTGGGGATTTTTTTAGTACATCTGATATTTGGAAATTTAGACAATAGTATAGTTAAAATGAGATGTACCAAGTAAAGTATTTATTTTTATTCTGATACATATTTTGGAATTCTTCTAAAATTCCTATTGAGTATCCTTGTTAAATTTAGTTGCATCCCAGGTTAAGACTTATTGGAGGCAGGCTCCATGGCTCAATAAGCTAATCCTCCACCTGCGGTGCAGGCACACCAAGTTCTAGTCCTGCTGGGAGAGCCAGATTCTGTCCCAGTTGCTCCACTTCCAGTCCAGCTCTCTGCTATGGCCCAGGAGTGCAATGGAGGATGGCCAAAGTGCTTGGGCCCCGTACCTGCATGGGAGACCAGGAGGAAGCACTTGGCTCCTGGCTTTGGATCAGTGCCATGTGCCAGCTGCAGCACACTGGCCGCAGCGGTCACTAGGGGGTAAACCAACAGAAAAAGGAAGACCTTTCTCTCTGTCTCTCTCACTGTCCACTCTGCCTGTCAAAATAAAAAATAATTTTTATAAAAAGACTTATTGGAGCCACTTTAGTGATTACACCCATGAAACTTTGTTAATAAATGCAAATAGAACCTGGGAAAATTGATGTATATCTTATGCTGTAGAGACTTAAGATTGAACATCTTTTTTATCTTTTTTAATTATATAATTTAAAAACAAATTTTAGATTTTTTTTTTTACTTTACTAAGTCACAGCTCTGGCCCCATTAATATGACTTAACAATGTTTTTTCCTCTAAGACTTATCTCTATTGTTTCAGTTAACTGCATGCCTTTTCTTTACATTCAGATTCCCTCAGCTGTCAAAGCTTATTCATCTTAATTCTGTTGTTCCTATTTCCCTCCCTTTTATTCTGTCCCTAGGCTAATTGAGATCATGATTCTCCATTCCTTCTGTGTGGTGTCACAGTAGGCTTGAAGTGTTCTTTTTCTCTTCTGATTTCTAAAGAAAGAAATTATGTATTCCCCCAGTTTAGATATTTTAATAATGCACTCTAAAACAAAGGTTAAATGTTCTTAATTTGACAAGAATTTTCAGGGCCAGTGGTGTGGCATAGTGGGTAGAGCCACCACTTGCAGTGCTGGCATCTCATATGGATCCAGATCTCTGCTATAGCCTGGGAAAGCAGTAGAAGATGGCCCAAGTCCTGGGCCCCTGCACCCATGTGGGAGACCTGGAAGAAGCTCCTTGCTCCTGGCTTTGGATTGGCACAACTCTGGCCATTGCAGCCAACTGGGGAGAGAACCAGTGGATGGAAGACCCCTCTCTCTTCTCTGCCTCTCTCTGTGCAACTCTGACTTTCAAATAAATAAATAAATCTTTTAAAAAAAGATTTTTTTCTAATTTTAGATTTGTTCTACTTCATTGCCACTTCAGGGTGTGTGTAAGGAGTGCATATCCAGTTTTTCTATTTTGGAATTTGGGGATTTTGTATTAGCTCTGCTGTGTATTCATTTTTCTTGAGCATTGGTGATATCTTCTCCTTAGTTGTATTAAGAGAGAGAGCAATAGCCCTCATGTCTTTTTAGGTAAGTAAGACATATTAAAAACAGAGCATTCAGTATACATTCATAGTAGTTTGACTTGTTCAATTGATTTACGTGACCTCCCTTGGACATTCTTGGTCTCTGCTGTACAACTTTCTATACTCATTAATTCTTTGATATTCTCAAATCCAGAAAATGAATGACTCAACAGCTGTGTTCCTGTATTTGCTGGGATTCAGGGTAAGAAGCAAAGTGGAGGTGTTCAGGAATCTAAAGTTACATGCTACATAGCAAAGCACATCATTTCCTATACAAAGTGACTGGGAAATCCAGAATCTTTTGCACACATATTGGATCCTGAACTATTACTGACCTATTCAGTAAGATTTTAATGTATTTATTTTCTGTGTGTGTGTTTGTATTTCTAAATAAACTCTGCTGGGCTACTTAACATTAACATGTATTGCAGAATTCTTTCATCAGTTTTTACTTTTAAAAAGTTTCTCTTTCAGTTTTATGGGAGAGGGTAGAAGTTTCCTGCTATGTAACTGAAAGTTCATTCATTCATTAAAGTTAAAAATATTTGTTGCAAATTGGTAGAATACTATTAATTCTCATGTGATTTACATGAAACTAAATACATTCTCTATTTTGTTTTGCTTAAAATTTCTGCATGTGTGGACTTCTTTTTTCCTTCTTGCCCCAAATCCCTTTGTGTATTGGGATGGCAAATGGGTTTTACACTGGAGAAAACATGTTATTTTGGCAAAGAAGTACTTAGCCTTCCTGCTTCAAGTATTCAAATATTGCATTGGAAATCAGTATATTTGTTTACTGTACAAATGTCCTTCATACAATTTTGTAATCTTCTGGGATGGGAGAGGAAGCAGGAAATAGGAGGATTATGGGTGGGAGGGATGTTTTGGGGGAGGGGAAGCCACTGTAATCCAAAAGCTGTACTTTGGAAATTTATATTTATTAAAAAAATTAAACAATTTTGTAATCTTCATCTTCCTTTTTATTTCATCCTTTTTTTAAAAAAAATCATTTATTTTACTTGAAAATCAGAGTTACACAGAGAAGGAGAGAGAGAGAGCAGTCTTCCAACCGCTGGTTCACTCCCCATTTGGCCACAATGGCTGGAGCTCTGCCAATCCAAAGCCAGGAGCCAGCAGCTTCTTTTGGGTCTCCTATGCAGGTGCAGGAGCCCAAGGGCCTGGGCCATCCTCTACTGCTGGATAGTAAGTCTTACTTGCCTAAAAAGATGGATAGTAATTTGAGTAGCCAGGACTTGAACTGGCACCCAATTGGAATGTCAGCACTGCAAGCCACAGCTCTACTTGCTACTCCACAGCATCGGCCCCCTAAATTCTTATGAGTATTGCTACACGATTGGAATTTATAATTGATAATGCTGAACAATTGAAACTGTCTTATTTACAATTGTAGGACTGGATATGGCAGTTCTACTTGAAGTAAAGTATGTAGCCTGCTTATTGTATGATTTTCGGAAAAGCATGTATTTATATATAACAGCAGATCTGTTAATCATTTAAAAGTGAATTGTCATGATTACCCAGATGTAAAGAATGCAATATGTGCTAATGAGTTAGCAGTCACAGACATTTAGAATTAGAGGGATTTTAGAACTTTTTCAATACTGCAGTTTTTATGAAAAACTAATAATTTTTTTTATTTGACAGGTAGAGTTATATACAGTGAGAAATCAGAAAGGCCTTCCTTCCATTGGTTCAGTCCCCAGATGGCTGCCACAGTTGGAGCTGTGCCCATCCAAAGCCAGGAGTCAGGTGCTTTCTCCTGGTCTCCCATTCGGGTGCAGGGCCCAAGCACTTGGGCCATCCTCTACTGCCTTCCCGGGCCATAGCAGAAAGCTGGACTGAAAGAGGAGCAACCAGGACTAGAACACTTTGCCCATAAGGGATACCAGCACCACAGGTGGAGAATTAACCAAGTGAGCCACGGCGCTGGCCCCCGATAAATTTACTCTTAACAAAATATCAAAATATCTTATTTAGTATAAAGTTAGTAGTGAAAAGAGACTACCTTGTTGAACACAGAAATTTGAGATTATATTTCTTGGTATTAATTTGCATCTTAAGGCTTATTGCCTAGTTTATTTCAATATTTCAATCTAATATTACTAATAATATCTTGTACTTAGTGGTTCACTGTGTGCCAGACAATATTCTTTTGATTTTTTAAAAGATTTATTTATTTATTTATTTGGAAGTCCGAGTTACACAGATAGTGAACAAGAGGAAGAGAGAGAGTTCCTCCATCTGCTTTTTCACTCCCCAGATGACCTAAAAGGTCAGAGATATGCCAATCTGAAACCAGGAGCCAGGACCTCTTCAGGGTCTCCCATGCAGATTCAGGGGCCCAAGGACTTGGGCCAACTTCCTACTGCTCTCCCAGGCTATAGCAGACAGCTGAATGGAAAATGGAGCAGCCTGGACTTGAACCGGCCTCCATATGGGATGCCCCCACTGCATGCAGTGGCTTTACTAGCTACACCACAGCACTGGCCTCAAGACAATGCTCTAAAATGATGCATTAATTATTCCCAAATATTGAAAAGTGGCATGGTACACATTTGAATGTGTTGTTTTGTACTAGTTGTAGAAAGAGTTTAAAATATATTTAGATTTAAAAATGTAAGCTTTGATCTAAAGGTTTACTTTCCTTTAAGGTGCCTGTTTGGAAACTGAGAGATCATTGAAGTCTCAAGATAGAGTACAACTGATCTTATCCAAGCCTCCTTTATCACATGAGGATGCTAAATGCCAAGCCCAGAGAAGTAAAGTGAATTGTTCAAGGTCACATAGGTAAGTTGTGGCAGGGATAATTCTGTATTAGCATTAGGTATCCTGATACATAGGCCACTGTTCTGTCAATTTTGTACTCCTTCTGGAGTTAAAGATTCTAAGTTGTGGAAAATTGAATTTGGAAATTTAGTGGTTGCTATGTTGTTATGGTGAGAAATTTCTGTGTATAGCTATGAGTTGCTTAAATTTTATTCAATATATTTTTCTAGTATGTTTGCTATTTATTTGAAATGTATAACAAATAGCTTCATCTATTTGCCAAAAGAATTTTTTAAAGATTTATTTATATTATTTGAAAGTCAGAATTACACAGAGAGAGAAGGAGAGGCAGAGAGCGTGGTCTTCCATTCACTGGTTCACTCCACAGTTGGCCTCCATGGCTGCAGCTGTGCTGACTGGAAGGCAGGAACCAGGAGCCTCTTCCTGGTCTCCTATGCAGTTGCAGGGGCCCAAGGACTTGTACCATTTTATAGTGTTTCCCAGGCCATAGCAGAGAGCTGGATAGGAAGTGGAGCAGCCAGGTCTTGAACTGATGCCCCTATGGAATACCAGCACTGCAGGTGGCAGCCTCACCCACTATGCCACAGTGCCAGCCCTTGCCAAAAGAATTTATAGAAGCTATTCCATATATACACTTCACAATTATTTAGTTACTTGACATGAACTATCCCTGCATATTTGAAAATTTTGAATGGTATCACTTGGGTTTTAAGAATGTTATATTTTAGGTCTCTTAATATTTTTAGTGATGATGTTTTAAAGGCCCTTCCTGTTTTATGAAAAATGATAAGGATTTTGTTTTACAATGGCCATAGTATTACTACTTAAAGCAATAGATTAAATAACACTTTTAAACAAAGTCATTTAATACTAAATTCTAACACACTGGTATATTTTAAAGTGAGAAACTGGATTTCTTTCAGATATTCTAAAGAAGAATGATAATCAAAATTGAAGACATCTACAGTTTTTAATCACTTGTTTTAAATATTGGTCATAATGGTCCAATTTTGAGTTTAATTTTAATTAGCTTTTAAATGATTCAATATGTTTTATAGAAAAAATTCGGAGAACATAATTATATACTCAACCTCCCTCCCTTCTTTTTCCTTCTTTGTCATTTTTTTAGCTTATGAAATGACATTTTCAGTTTACATTACATTAAAAACGGTTGTTGAATCAAGGGACAAGTTTAACAGGCAAAAAGCAAAAAGATCATAATTTAGAGGGAATACAGACAATGGCTCTAAACAATATTTGAATATCACATCTAAACAATATTTGAATAAATTGATAAATATTTTAATTTCTCCTACTAAAATGCTCAAAGTCTTTAATTATTTATCAAATATTAGTGCAAAATTATGGATTTGAATGATCCCAAAAAGTGATGAATTTTTGTGTAATAAAGTCCAATTTTTGTCAAGGCTTTTTGACAGTCTCACAGAAAACTTATGTTTGTGAATGGGAAGAATAATACCAAAATATCCATACTACCAAAAGCAATTTGCAAATTCAATGCAATCCCAATCAACATACCAACGATGTTCTCAGAGCTAGAAAAAATGATGCTAAAATTCACATAGAAACATGAGAGATGCTTAACATCTAAAGCAATATTATAAAGCAAAAAAAAGCTGGAGACATCACACCATATTTTAAGACATATTACAGGGGTCAGCACTATGACAAAGCAGGTAAAGTCACCGTCTGCAGTGCTGGCATCTCATATGGGTGCCAGTATGTTTCCCAGCTGCTCCACTTCTTATACCCCTCTCTGGTATAGCCTGAGAAAAAAGTAGAAAATGGCCAAAGTCTTTGGGCCCCTGCACCTGCATAGAGACCTGGAAGAAGCTCCTGACACTTGGATTCAGATCAACAGAGCTCCGGCCATTGTGGCCATTTGGGGAGTAAACCAGTGGATGGAAGACCTCTCTCTCTCTCTGCCTCTACCTCTCTGTAACTCTGCCTTTCAAATAAATATACTGCAAAAAAAAAAAAAAGAAGAAGAAGTGTTAGCACTGATATAATAACAGACACATAGTTCAATGGAAAAGACTTGGTAGCATAGAAATAAACCCAAATTTCTACCAGCAACTCATATTTAACAAAGGAACTAAAATGAACTGGAGAAAGAAGAATCTCTTTCACAAGTGGTGCAGAGGAACTTGATTATCCATATGTAGAAGCCTGAAAAGAGACTCCAACATCTCTTACACTATGTGAAAGTGAACTCACAGTGAATTAAAATGTAATCATAAGACCCAAACCCAAGTAAACATAGGGAAACTCTAAATATTGTCAACACACAATAGCTTTTGGGTAAGATTCCAATAGCAATAGTCACAAAAATAAAAACAGAGACATTTGAGTATATCCAACTAAGATACTTCTTCACAACAAAGTAAACATCAGAGTGTAGATACAATGAACAGATGGCAGGAAAAATTAAAACTCTGAATGTTTACAGATTTCCAGAACATTTACATGAATTGGAAAAACTCCAAAAAATACAGTGAAGAAACAGGCAAGGATCTGAACAGACATTTCTCAGAAGAAATGTAAATGGTCAAAACATGTGAATATGCCCGATGTCACTAGCCATTATGTAAATATAAATCAGAACACCATATCAGTCTCCAACACCTGTGGGAGAATACAACACTCAGGTGTTTGTGTGTGCAGCAAGTGGGTTTAGAGGACCCTGTTCACCTCTGGAGAGCAGAGTCTACAGGGAGGTAAAGAAACCTTACTGCGCAGGGGCATGCTAATCTTCTCTGTATCGTTCCAATTTTGTATATGTGCTGCCGAAGCGAGCACATGTGCTGCCGAAGCGAGAAAGAGATGAAAAGAATTTATCTCAACTAGCCACTAATATTCAAGAAACAAGGTCTTCAGGAAAGCCAACTCAACTGACATTTTCATGTCATTGTTAAATAAAGGAAAAATTATCTAGGTTCAGCAATACGTAGTTTATAAGAGAAAGACTACAGAGTAATTTCCTTGGCATAGAAATAACTTTGTCTTTTTTTTTTTTTTTATCTATGAGGGCTTGCTATCACCACCACACACCCACATCCCATATACAAATGTCTGGCTTGAGTGGTAGCTTCTCTGCTTTGAGGCAAGTTTCTGCTAGTGTGCACCCTGGGAGGAGACGGAGGATGGCAGAAGTGCTTGGGTCCCTGCACCCAAATGGGACATCCAGAATGAATTCCCAGTTCCTGGTTTTGGCTTGGTCAAGCTTTGGCTATTGCAAGTGTCTGGGGAGTGAAGCAGTGGTTCCCTCTTCCTGTCACTCTGCCTTTCAAATCAATAACTGTTGTTGGTAATGACTAATAATGATATTCACTGATTGTCAAATTTTGAATCTATTAATTATAGACAATTTCTCTTTGTATTTTTAAACTTTCATAATGTTCTGTAGCCAATTTCATCACTAGAAATAAAAACTTTTCCTCAAAAAAAAAAAAAAAAGAAACCTTACTGCTTTCCTAATGTGCTTATTAAGTTCTTGACCAGCGCCTGTTAGTCTTGCCACAAACTTTCTAGTCTTACTACTTTCCTTCTTCTTCTTCTTCTCTGTGACTTGTAAAATAGTATACATTCTATATACTGTGGATACTTTTGATTTATTTTATTCCTTCGGTCTCCTATGAAGTTCCTCCACAAAAGCACAGCCCTCAAAATATTCATTCATTTATGCAGTCTGCAGATTTCATGAGCTACTAAATTCCAAGTAGTATGTTAAAGGCAAGATCTGGGCCTAAGAGAAAAGTGGTCTAAATTCTGTGCCTAGAAGAGGATTTGGGACATAGTAGAACTTCAGTGAAGTGCTATGTGAATGACATGCACTCATTAAATGAGTAATCTAAAGCATACACTTCATTTAAGCAACACAGCAGCCCTACTCACCTCAGGTAGAGCAATTGAGAGGAATAATGTGAACAAAAATAAGACATCAATAAGTTGAATAATAACAGAGAAAAAACAAAATGAGATAGATGCCAACATTACTGAGCTATTTTTGAGGAATTAAATTGATAGAGGGGCTGGCATTGTGGCCAAGTGGGGAAAGCTGCAATCTGTGAGGCCAGCATAACATCTGAGTTCCACTTTGAGTTTAGGAATCTCCACTTCCAATTTAGCTCACTGCTAAACACCTGGGAAACCAGCAGAAGATGGACGAAGGACTCAGGTCCTTGCCACTCATGTGGGAGACTTGGATGAAGCTCCTGACTCCAGCATGCCCCAGGCTCAACTGTTGAAACTCTCTGGGGTGTGAGCCAGCAGATGAAAGCTATCTATGTCTTTCCCTCTCTCTCTAAATCCACCTTTCAAATAATAAAGATTTAATAAACAAATTAACTGATTTCAAAATACACAAAAACATGAACAATACTATATCATTTTTATGCCAAACTGATAAAAAATAACAAATGCTAGAGAGCACATGGGAAAAGAAAACCACCATATATGGTAGGTGAAAACACAAGTTAGTACAGATGTTATGCAGAACAGTATGGTCATTCCTTAAAAAGGATAAAAATTGGGGCTGGCGCTGTTGTGCAGTGAGTTAAAGCCCTGGCCTGAAGGGCCAGCATCCCATTTGGGTGCCAGTTCTAGTTCCAGCTGCTCTTCTTCCAATACAGCTCTCTGCTATCTCCTGGGATAGCAGTAGAAGATGGCCCAAGTCCTTGGGCCCATGCACCCATGAGGGAGACCCAGAGGAAGCTCCTGTCTCCAGGTTTCAGAATGGCATAACTCTGGCCTTTGTAGTCATCTGTAGAGCGAACCAGCTAATGGAGGACCTCTCTGTGTCTCTACCTCTATTGTAACTCTTTCAAATAAATAACAAAAATTAAACTAAGATAAAAATTGACCTACCATGTGAGAGTTATCTTGCTCTTGGCTATATAGAATAAGGAAATTTTATTAGAAGGAAAGGAGGAGAGCATATCAAAGATACAGCAATTTTCCCATAACACAGCCACTATAACACAGTTCACTGCAGCCAGGATGTGAAACCAATCTAGCTGTCCATCAGTGAAAAACAATGGACAGGGCAACCTCTTTTAGATACAAAAAAAGAACAAAATATTATTAAATTAATTGAAATAAGCCAGAAGCAGGAACACAAATGTCACCTGGTCCTTGTCGCATGTGGAAGTGAAAGAAAATAATGGATCTGAACACAGAACTGTGATTACTAGAGGCTGAGAAGGGAAGCAGCTAGGGATAGAGGGGGATTGGATAATAGGTATCAAAAATCAAAGAGGCAGAAAGAACTTCTGCTGTTCCATAATATAATGAGATGACTACATTCAACCATATTAGGTTCTGTGTAAAGAACTGAAGGAGAGGACCTGGTAGTCTCAAATCATGGAGAAGAATTAGAAACTGTAGTTGCTTGGGGGCCAGCATTGTGGCACAGTGGGCTAACACCCTGGCCTGAAGCACCAGCATCCCCTGTGGGTACCAGTTCTAGTCCTGGCTGCTCCTCTTCTGATCCAACTCTCTGCTATGGCCTGGGAAAGCAGTAGAAGATGGCCCAAGTCCTTGGGTCCCTGCACCCAAGTGGGAGATCTGGAAGAAGCTCCTGGTTCCTGGAATCAGATTGGCAGAGCTCCGGCCATTGTGGCCATCTGGGGAGTGAACCGGCAGAGGAAGACCTCTCTCTCTCTCTCTGCTGCTACTTCTCTCTGTAACTCTGTCTTTCAAATAAATAACTCTTTAAAAACTTAATAAAACTGTAGTTGCTTAGCTTGATCACTTTTTACTGCATAAATGTGTGCAAATATTGCACTACACCCTGTAATAATGCATGACTAGGACACATTAATCACAAATTATTTCAATGAAATTTTAAAAATTAGAAGCATTTCTTTATATTAACAATGAACTATTTGAAAATGAAATTAGAGAAACATTTCCATGCATAGCAGCATAAGAACCAGGAACCAATGTCTTCAATGTTATCAGTGATGAATCAGATTCACAGCCCCCAGCACTCAGTTTTTGCCATATACTTTACCATGGCAATTGTGGGCATATAGTAGTAAATCAATGGACAGGAATCCTTTGTCTCTAAATCTGCTAAATAAATAAACAAGGAATTCATCAAAGAAAAAGAGATATCAATTTGGATGCCAGGCACAAAAACACATGCACTTGAGCTATCCTCCAGTTTGTGATGCCAACAAATCTTTCAGACATGTTACATTTTCAGAGACTTTTCTGTAATCTTGCTAAGCTTTCTGGAAATCTGCCTTATAGCAAAGGGTTTCCCAATTCCATTACACTCATGATATTTCTTTTGTGTGATATATTAGTTTACCATCTAGAGATAATTTATGGTACAAAACTTTTCTATGCATGCATGTTTTCTCATTTGTGAGTCTATTCATGGGAATTGAAGACTGATTTATAACAGAAATACATTTTCCAAATTCATTGCATAGACTTTTGTTCCTTATGAATTCTCTGAAGTCTGTTGATGTCTAATTTCTGGCTAAAGGTTTTGTTGTATTTACAGCATGCAAAGACTATCACCTTTTGTGAATTCTGTGTCTATACAAGCCTGAAATAAAGAAAATGTTTTTGCACAATCAGTATACGCCTAAGAAACCACCTGTGTCAATTCTCTGATGTACCATTGACTTCTGACTCTAATAATATTTATAAGCTTTCTCCTTTACATGAGTCTCTGTTGGATAGGATGTGATTTCCAGCAAAAGGTTTTGTCACAATACTTACATGAATTTTGGAGAAAAGCTCTTCCACATTCATTATATTGTTAAGGTCTCTCCCTTGTTCAAATTCCATGATGGATTATGAGGCATTACCTATGTGAAATGACTTTCTCACATTTATTTCATTCATTAGATATATATGTTGTGCATTCTGATATAAGGAGAGATTTGGGCAGAGCTTTCCAACACTCATTACACCCATAAGGTTTCTCTCCCACGTGAATTCCCTGTTGTCTTATGAGGTATGGCTTCTAATTAAAGGGATTTTACTTTCAAAGGAGTTTTTCCCTATATGAATTTGATGATGTACAATGAGGGCTGAATTATGGTAAAAGGCTCTGAGTCATTACATTCATAAAATTGCTCCCCATGAGAATTCTTTTATGTTTGATGAGGTCTGATTTGCACCACAAAGGCTATTCACATGTATTATATTCATGCATTTCTCCCCTTGGTGAATTCTCTAATATTTCATGAGATATAACTTGCACAAAAAGGTCAAGTAGAAAATTCCCTGTGTGGATACTCTGATATCTTATGAGTTATGAAGTACAGCAAAGAGGCTTTCCACCATCCTTCCATCCATAAAACCTACCTAAATTGAGCAACAAAGATATAGAAAACCTAAACACACACATAACCAGATGGAAATGATACCAGTAATAAAGACCATCACTACCAAGAAAACCCCAAAACTGGAAGGCTTCACTGCTGAATTCTAACAGACATTTAAAGCACTAACTGCAATTCTTCTCAAGTTATTCAAAACAATTGAGAGAGAGGCGATTCTCCCAAATTCTTTCTATGAAGCCAACATCACC
Source organism: Oryctolagus cuniculus (assembly GCF_964237555.1). Lineage (NCBI taxonomy): Eukaryota > Metazoa > Chordata > Mammalia > Lagomorpha > Leporidae > Oryctolagus > Oryctolagus cuniculus. The sequence continues at coordinate 106,369 of NW_027208370.1, forward strand.
TTCATTCCTAAACTTGAAAAAAGTGCAACAAAGAAAGTAATTATAGACCAATTTCCCTGATGAACATACATGCAAAGATCTGCAACAGAATTCTGGCCAATTGAATCCAACAATGCATCAGAAAGATCATCCACCCAGACCAAGTGGGATTTATCCTTGGTATGCAAGGATGGGACCAAAGGCTTTTCCACAGTCATTTCATTTATAAGCTTTCTCCATGGTGTGAAGGCTCTGATACTTTCTGAGGTTTGACTTCTCAGCAAAGGTTTTTCCACAGTCATTGCAATCATAAGGTTTCCCCCAGTACAAATTGTCTGATGCTTTGTGAGCTTTGATTTCTCAGCAAAGGCTTTTCCACAATGATTGCATTCATAAGGTTTCTCCCCTCTGTGAATTCTCTGATGATTTATGAGGTTTGCCTTCTGGCCAAAGGATTTTCCATAGTAATTGCATTCATAAGGTTTCTCACCTGTGTGAATTCTCTGATGATTTATGAGGTTTGCCTTCTGGCCAAAGGATTTTCCACAGTCATTACATTCAAAAGGTTTCTCACCTGTGTGAATTCTCTGATGATTTATGAGGTGTTTCTTCTGGCCAAAGAACTTCCCACAGTCATTAGATTTGTAAGATTTCAACCCTGTGTGAATTCTCTGATGTCTAATGAGATCTGACTTCTGGTGAGTGGTTTCCACACAATCATTACACACATGAGGGTTTTCCACAATATGAGTGCTGTGATGGAGGGTATTTAATACTGAATGAATTCCCACAAGGTTTACATGCATAGGATTTCTTCCCTATATTTGGTCTATGATTCAGTCTAACATGTGATTGGTAAATGACAGGTTCCACAGTCCCAATATACTTATAAATGTTCTCTCTTTTCAGGTGAATACAATCAGAATTCCACAGTCAGTCAGCTGGGAGGGGTGGATGAATCCGGAAACAGCTGGTTTCCTTGTACTAAAACAAGCGCCATATCACGAAGGACTCTTGCATTTCTTTTTCTTTTTTGCATTTTTCACATTTTCTTATTTATCATGGTTTGTAATAAATTTTCTGATGTGGGTTGTGGTTTTGAGGCTGGCTTAAGGAGTTCAGGGAACCAGAGGAATGGTCTTTTTCAATTAGGGCACAGCTGTTGTTTCTCTCCAATTCTGGCTTTCTGTAATTGCTTTGGGTGCCTCAGGCAATTTTTCATTTTGAGCGACTTTTTCCTAAATGCTTTGTTGGTCTGAGTTGGTTTTGCCTTTTTCCTTTTCAAATTGTGTATTCTGATGCAATACAAACAAGGGTTTAGAACGAGGATCCATCAGGAAATTGAAAAACAGAACATATTGGGTTTTCATGATTAGAAATCATAGGCAACATGACCAAGATGAGTTTTTGGGTTTTGGAAAATGACATAGAACCCTTCCACTGAGGGGCAGATATTAATTTCCTCCAAATCGAGAGTGAGTGCGATTTTCAGGTGAATTCAATCAGAATTCCACAGCCAGTCAGCTAGGAGGGGTGGATGAATCCGGGAACAGCTGGTTTCCTTGCAACTAAATCAAGCCCAATATCACAAAGGACTCTTGCATTTCTTTGGCTTCTTTCTCTTTTTTCTTTTTATCATGGTTTGTAATGAATTTTCTGATGTGAGCTTTGGTTTTGAGGCTGCAATATGGAGTTCAGGGCACAAGAGGATGGTTCTTTTTCAATCAGGGCACAGCTGTTGGCTTGCTCCACTTCTGGCTTGCTGTCATTGTTTTGGGTGCCTCAGCCGATTTGTGGTTTCTTGTGTGGCAATTTCCTAAATGTTTTCTGGGTCTGAGTTGGCTTTGCCTTCTTCATTCCCAAATTCTGTATTCTGACGCAACACAAACAAGAGTTTGGACAGAGTAGCCATTATGAAATAAAAAACATTACAAATGGGCATTTGAAGAATATAAATCTACAGGTAACACGACCAAGGTGAGTTTTTGTGTTTTGGAAAATCAAATGGAACACTTTGGCTGAGGTGACAGATATTAATTGCCTCCAAACTGAGTTTCACTGTGATTTTCAGGTTAATTCAGTCAGAATTCCACAGGCATCAGCTGGAGGTGTGGATGAATCCGGGAACATTCGGTTTTCTTGAGACTAAATCAAGTCCAATATCATCATGGATTCTTGCATTTTTTTGGCTTTTTTCTCATTTTTCTTATTTATCATGGTTTGTAATGAATTTTCTGATGTGAGCTTTGGTTTTGAGGCTGGCATATTGAGTTCAGGGCACAAGAGGAAGGTTCTTTTTCAATGAGGGCACAGCTGTTGGCTTGCTCCAATTCTGGCTTGCTGTCATTGTTTTGGGTGCCTCAGCCGATTTGTGGTTTCTTGAGTGCCAATTTCCTAAATGTTTTCTGGGTCTGAGTCGGTTTTGCCTTCCTATTCCCAAATTTTGTATTCTGATGCAATACAAGCATGTTTTGGAGAGTAGCCATTATGAAAGAAAAAAAAAAAAACACAGCGCATTGCCATTTCAGGGTTAGAAATCTACAGGCAACACAACCAAGATGAGTTTCTGTGTTTTGGAAAATGACATAGAACGCTTCTGCTGAGGGGACCGATTCTAATTCCCTCCCAAATGAGTGTGAGTGCGATATTGAGG
>NW_027208371.1:0-54365 GCF_964237555.1 Oryctolagus cuniculus
CCCTCATTCAGAGTGTCTTCTCAGGAAGGTTGGAAAGCCAAAGGCTTGGGGTGGGGTCTTTCTGAACACAGAGGGTCAGGGGAGGCTCTAACAGGCAGGGGAGTATCAGGGGAAGGGGGGTACAGCTGACAGCCCAGGGCAGGCTAAGGTGACCTCTGGGCAGACTGCAGTGAAACTGGGTGCCTCAGGGCCATCTGGACACTCAGGGTGAGGAGGGGTCACCCTAGAATGGATGCTTCTTCTGCAAGGGTGTGGCTCAGTGGGTGGGAGTCTGAGTAGAGATTGAAGCAGTAAGGCCAGTAGAGACCTAAAGGTCATTTGTCAAAGACAAGGCACAGGACCTTTGTGTGATGGGAAGTGAGGGGTATGGCTTGGTATTGGGCCCTCTGCCGGCCATGGCTTCTAAGGAAGTATTCTGAGGGAGACCGCCCTATGCACGCAGCAGCCAGTGAGGGACAATGTCCCAGTCACTTGTCTGCATGCCCATCCCTGCACTTGCACGGACCACACCCACCACACCCATCACCCACCATGCATCGCGTGCTGGCTGTCCTCCATGAGCTGGACTAGTGCCCAACAAGCATCCTCTTCACTCAGCCACATCAGCAGCAGGGCTGCCACGTGGCTTAGGCCCTGGCTGTAGCCCAATTCCTGGAAGAACACAAAACACATCAGAGGGACCTCCCTGGCTGGGATGATCTCAAGTGGTAAGGGTGACCTCTCCTGGGAGGGCTGAGCGTTACTACCAGGCCCCACTGCTGCCCCTTGAGTATGAGGATCTCAGGGACTGGAGCACACGCCAGCTCTCAAAGTTCCTGGAGAGAATCCTGCAGGGTCTGAGCGCAGGCTGTGCAGGGTTAAGAAGAGGTATGAGCCCCACCCCAGATGTCAGAAAGGGGAAGAATGTTGTGGGGGAGTGCAGACTGCACACCCGTGATGGCCTCTGGAGCTCTCTGCTGCACAGGTGCCCTGCTGGGCCCCACTGCAGATGTGAGGAAGAAGCACCATAGTAAGGCCTGCCTGGGCCAGAACAGAGCCCAGCCCAGGAGAAGGCTTCCGTTCTGCCCCCAGAACTTGAGGTTGGGGCCAAGGAGGCCATGAGCTTGAACTCTACCCCTCAGTCTCTGCCTTGTGGATTAGAGAGGCCCCCTCAACCCAGCTAGGATCTCTGTGACCAAGGGTGCCCTGCATGGACAGCTCTGGATATGACCTTGGAATGTTATCGCAGAATACTCACGGGGTTGTACATCGAGTATGCGAGGAGCACCTCAAATAAGGAGTGTTGTCTGGAAGAGAGAGGACAGAGGCTGTGCGTCCTGTGCTGCCGAGGCTCTCAGTGTGGCTCTGCCTAACAGAGCCTGACAGCCACACGCAGGGCCCGTGATACTCTGCTCATGAGCAGTGACGTTGTCAGGGCACCTGCGTGTGGTCCACCGTGTGGGTGAGCGCTGCCTGCAGGGACACACACACTTCACAGGGTGCAGTCACATGCAGTTTCGTTTCCCCAGGTGGGTGTTCATTGCAGAGGTGAGCGTCCCACTGTGGGAGGTGCAGTCCCGTGGGTCTAAGCCGTGGAGAGTCAGCCTCCCATGCACATTCAGCCTGGTAGCGAGCAGCTCCTGTCACCTATGTGTTCCCCATGAGCCTCAGTGGCCAAACTCCCCACCTCCCCCAGCCCGTGGCCACCACTGCCCTGTTGTGTGTCCCGGATTTGGCCTCTTGCAGACGTCCTGTGAGTGGATCACAGCACGTGTAATCTTAGAGGGACGTTTCCTCTCTTAGCAGGATGCACCTGAGATGCCTCCAGGTGAGCCCAGGGCTGAGCCTCGTCCTGCCTCTCACTGAATCCCATTCTAGGATTCAGCTGTGACACGGGTTGCTTATCTGTGTCCCCACTGAGCATCATGCAGGCTAGTCCTGTGTCCAGTGACTGTGAACACAACCCTGAATCTTGCGTGAGGGTTTTCTGTGTGCTCAGCTGTTCTGGTGGTTGTGTACATGTGCCTGTGTGCTGGAGGTTCGTGTGGAAGGTGTGTGTTTCTCATTGTAAGAAATGGCCCTGGGTGCCTCCGAGGGCCTGGGCCACTGTGCTCTGTTCCTGCAATGAACCAGAGTGGCACTCACCTCACATTGTCCCCAGCACCCGGCATCCTCAGTGGTCTTAGTTCCCCCATTCTCACAGCTGTGCGCTGGTGCCCCGTTGTGGTTTAGGTGCTAAGCTTGTGTTCATTGTTGAGTAGGAGAATTGTGTGTGCCGTCATGCAGGGGCCCTCCTGAGCCTTGGCCCATGTCAGGGCAGGGAACCCTCATTTGCTTTCTTATTATTGAGATTTACAAACTTCATTTTCTGTATTTTGTAAATACTGTCTCCCCTTGTGTTCCATTTGATTTCATTCCCACCAAAGTGTCTTTAGGAAAGCAAACTGTTCAGTATAAATAGAAGGCCATGGATCCATTTTTTTCTGTTCTAGAGCAATTATGCTTTAGGTTTGGGTCCACGTCTCTCCCAGGCCCCCATGTGTCCCATGAACCTTGCACCTCCCTCCCCCGGGGCCCCTGCAAGCCCAGAGGCCTCACTTGGCTCTGTATCTCTCTCAGACCATCACGTGACTTCTGAATGTGCATGCCACCTCTTCATTGATCTGTTGGACTTGATCTGAGCACAACCTGGCCCGTTCCTTCATCTCCTGCAGGGCATGGCTGAGGGGGAGGGGCCGGCCTCAGGACGAGCCAACCCCCACTGCCACACAAGCACCCCAAAGCCACATCAGCCCTTCTGGTTGGCAGGGAGAGTTCCCCCTGGGAGCAGCTCATTCCCCTGATCCAGGGAGGGTCATGGGTTCCCCACTCGCCTTAGTGTCCACGCCACCCCTGTGCCCAGCAGAGGGGCCACTGAGGACCTGCTACAGTCAGCCTGAGGCCAGGGACTCTGCCAATGTCCTTCTGTGCTACCTCTGCCTTCCCAGAGCAGAAGAGACTGAATCAGGCCTCCGAGCCTCCTCACTGGGCTCTCAGGCCCCACAGGACAGGAGTCAGCCTCACCCTGACCAGCCTTCAGGGCTGCCCCCTGCAGGAGAGCCCCAGCTCCATCAAGAGAGTGGACACCCTTCTTGGATTTGGAGCTGGCCCCAGGGGCAGCCCCCACTTGAAGACTTGGGCGAGGGCGGGGCTGGCGGCTCAGTTGCTCCTTGCTCCCTGATGTCAGCCAGGGAGGTGACAGCCTGGGGCCAGCCCTCTGATGGATTAGCCCTCATTCCCAGAAGCAGTTGAGAGCTGACTCTGACCGATGGAACCAGCAGGCCTGGTGGGGGCTGGGTGAGCTGAGGCCAGGCCAGGCATGAGAAGGCCCAGGTGAGGGCAGGGCCTGGCGAGCATAACAAACGCACAAGCAGTGTCAGGTGTGGGGAGGGCTGTTTGGGACAGAGCCAGCTGAGGGCCCTAGCACACAGGACTTCCACCTCATTCCAGGCATTCTCTATCCATTCAGGACCCAGCACAATGGCACTGGGCAGTCCTGGGCCTAGAGGCAAGGCAGGACCACAGGGATAAGGGCTGTGGCCCTGACCGGATCCTTGTGTCCAGGCCCATTTGTGTGTGGGGAGACATGGAGGAGGCCTCTGGGGAGATGTGGATGAGGCAGAGGGGAGGGCCGGGTGGGGGCCCCAACCGAATGACCACTCTTCCTTGGCATTACTTGTTAACCACGTGGGAGCCTCGGGCTCCTGACCAGGCCCGAGCAGGTCGGGCTGCGTCAGTTGCACGCAGAGCCATACCTCGAATTTGCCAGGGTTCTGGGCCTTCCTGGTATCCACGGAGAGCATCATGGCCCACACCTTGCCGCGCACCTGGGCGGGGATGCCTTTCTCAATTCTCCGATGGAACTACAGGAGAGAGGAGGCTCTGGTGAGACCCGCCCCAGGCCCTCTGTCGGAGGGGAGCGCAGGGTGAGACAGCAGGAAGGGGAGCCCTGGGCTCTGTGCTGTGTCCCCAGATCTGCCTGGACCTGGGCCTCCTGACCCAACAGTGAGAGGAGGGCCAAGGCCTCAGTGCAGGCTCTGTCGTGCACTAACTGCCCCTACAGGGCACCAGGAACTGTGCCTGCCCTGCATCTGGGAGTGGCCCCAGGGGAGACTTTGGATCTTCTACTGTGACAGTGTCCTGGGTGCATGGGCGTGGTGCTGAGATGACCTGTGTCCTTTCAGGGCAGGACAGTTGTGTCTGAGAGGCACAGTGATGGGTACCGTGCATCCCAACTCCACCCCCAGTGGTCCCCAGGGGCCCTCAGGTCCAGGCACCTTCTTGCTGCTGCGGTACTTGGTGAAATTTCGCAGCATCTTGTTCCATTTTTGCAGTCGGCGGCCCTCCTGATGTTTACGCTGGGAATGGAGACAGGATGGTGTGAGCCCAGCAGTGTCCTCTGAGAGAGGACACAGGTGCAGCTCAGGAGCCTGTGGACAACTCAGCTGGGAGGAGCCAGCAAAGGGGCAGACCACAGCACCCAGACCTTCCAACTAGGGGAGCCTCAGGGGCTTGGGCTCTGCCCACAGGACAAGCATCACAGTGGCCCACAGGCAGGGACCCAGAGCTGCAGGCCTGCATTGGGACATGTGGGCCTCAACAGATCTCCTGGGAACTGCTGTCCCTGGAGGACCATATGGCACTCCACTGACCACTGCCCATACCCACAGGCCTGCTAGTTCTGCCTCCTAGATGAAGAGTCCATGGCCAAGGTCAGCTTACCCATTGCACTGCCAGGCATCCATGCCTGGGCGGCTTCTGCTTACTGAAAGGCAAGAGAGACAACACCATGAGAATGGGCACTGAACCATGCATGGTCCACTTCCCCAGCAAGGCTGGGACAGGACCCGTGTCCTCCTCACCCTGCTGAGGTCCAGCCTAGGGCACAGAGAAGGGCATGGTGGGGGCAGCCATGCTACAGGCAGACACCCAGCAGGGGCTGTGACCGTGAGCACAGGGAGCCCAGGGCCAGGGAGGAGCCCTTGCTGCCAGTGCTGTGAGTGTGCAGCTGGGGCTTAAGGCACCTGGGACCACCACACCCCCAGGGTCCCCCCATCCACCCTCCCCCACATTACTGGCTGCCTGAGGTGCCTGCTTCCCACCTCACCCTCCTCTGTCAACCCGGACTGTGGCCATCTCTCCACCACTCAGCTCCTGCTTTTTCTCCAGGTTCGGGCACAACATGGAGGCAGAAACCCCTATCCCCGAGCTAAAGTGGGCTTCTGAGTTGCGTCAGAGATGGCCCGAGACGGCTCCAGCCCTCTAGGTCACCAGAACCCACCCTCCAGCCACGGGGCCTCTCTCTCTGATATCTGTGGGAACAGTCTCCAAGTCTCCCTCCTGCCCCAGGCCCACTCCTCCCAGCATAGACCCGGGGGCTGGGCCCTCAGCTGCAAACCCCTCTGCCCTGGTCTGTACTGGGGAAGCCTGCAGGCAGGTTCAGAGCCTTGAGGTCACACCCTTGGCCGTCCCTCAGGCCAGGCCTTAAAAAGCCTTTAGCTTGGCCCCTGAGACCCAGGTACCTCCTGGACAACCACCAGATGCTAGGCTGGTGCCCCATCTCTGTGGACACAGCTCTGGAATGCTGATGACCTGGTTGTGTTCCCTAGGAGCAGGGCAGGACCCTCAAGCCACCCCCTCTACTTAGCATGAACAGAGGCCTCAGAGGCAGAGTGCCCTGTGCTTGCCCCATGTCCAGCTCTGTCTCTGCCTGCAGTTTGGATTCACTCACTGGGTCATCAGCTCTGGCCACACACTGACCAGTGCCTGCACTGTGACAACAGCTTGGATCAAGGAGGGGGCCTGGGGGCAGGTGTGCTACCTAATGGTGGGGTTTCTGACCCTGGTGCCTCCCCTGGGTGGATCGGGGTGCAGAGGACTCACCACAGGAATCCAAGTTTGTCTGGGATGTGGACTCCATTCTCGTCGTCCTCTTCTCCCAGCTGAAACTGGGACCCTGCAGGGGAGAGGGGACCCAGGTGAGAAGTCCGGGTCTCAGTCACTGGGGGAAGCTGAGCCACCCTCCCACTGTGTCCCCAGGGAGGTGGGGTCTGGCTCTCACAAGCACAGTACTTGAGGCAGGGTCCTACCTCCTCTCCCAGCACCCTGGCCTATACCTTCTCATACTGCATGATGATCGCTGCTCGCTCCTGGGCCCTGCCGGACCTCAGGGCATCCATATCCAATCTGTAAGACACACACACACATGTGAGCCAGCACAGGGGAGCCCACGGGAACTGCTGCCCTGAGGGCTGTCCCCGTGGTCAGAGGGGGGACAGCCACACAGCCAGGTGGGCGGGCACCTGGTGGTCGGGTCCCAGGAGGATGACTTGTGCAGAGCACAGGGACTAGGGACGGTTGGGGAAGGACAGCCCCCACCTTGCCTCCCCTGCCTTCAGAAAGGATGCTCCTCCCCCAGCCTGGCATCCATGTGTCCTCCAGGGAGCCCAAGTCTAAAGGTCTCCCTGGCCTGCTCCCAGCCCCCGCATCTCTAGGGCTCTCAGAGCCCGCCTCCCTGCCCCACCTGATACCAGCTGATCTGACACCTAGTCTTGAACTCGTGTCCAGACACAGACTCACACCAAGGCCCATTCGACACTGATGCCCAGCAGAGCGGGAGGAATGAGACGACTGTATACATGCTCTGCACACAGGGGCCCACTGAGAGCTCAGCCACATCACTCATGGAACCTGGCGTGGGAGACCAGTGCCACCCACCTGGCGTGACCTTCCCCATGTCACAGCTCATGCAGAGAGCAAGTCCCACTCACCTCCGTCGCGAATCCATTGGATTCTATCAAATGTGCCTCCTGCCTATCTACCAACATCTGGTCAGTCGGGCAGTAGGCCACCCCACCCCCAGCCTCAGACCCAAAGATGGTCAGGTCCAGACCCAGGTCACGTGATGCCCAGACTTCCACAGGCACATGGAAGCCCCGAGAGGCCTGCAGCCCCTGCAGCCACCGGGAGATGTGCTCTGTTGCCTCCACCCCTCCCCACCCCGGTGCAGAGGCAGTGCGAGGATTCCTAGGAGGGAAGTCCCGTGTGGCCCAATGATGAACTCTGTGGCCCTCAGCAGAGTGGTCGATGGGGAGAAATGGACGCTGAAGGTGGGTGAGCAGAGGATCTGGCACTGCCCTAGAAGAGAGAATCAGAGGCGCACCTGCAACAGGGTGGGTTCTGGGCGTACGTTATAGGTCAGATGGAACTAATGGCTCAGTGGCTGCTTCAAAGCATCCAGAAGGGAAGTGAGCTGGGTGGCACTTGGGACTGTGTCTGGGGCCTCGGGCATCACTCACTGGGAGTGGTTGCAATAGGGAAGGGGGTGCAGGGTGCCAGAATGGCCCTATTGGTTATGCAAACTGGGGACTCAAATTACCCTGAGCACTAGTTCCTGGGGACACACAGTCTCCAGCCAAGACAGGGGGGCTGCAGCCCATGGCCTGAACCCCAGCGGGCTCTCAAAGCCCCTTCCCAGGCATCTGGCCTTCATAGGAAAACAGAGAGGCCAGAGGCCAGAAGAGCAGGGAGCCCCCTGGAGGCCAGAGGAGCTGAGACTCCCTGAGGGTGGCCTCAGCTGTTCCTGCCCTACCCCAGTTCTGCAGACCCCAGCTGTCAGGACTACCGTGAATTGCAATGGTCTCACCACACAACCCTGGACCTCCCTTCAGAACCAGCCCTGTCAGGAATCAGAAGAGCCCTTCTGAAGCCGATGCCAGCTGTCCCTCAGCACCAACCCCCCCCCACCTCTGCTTTGGAGCAGAACCGGGTATGGCAGCGTCCTGCTCCTGCAATGCTTCTACCCTCAAAAGTGTAGTCACTTTACTCACCCAGCAGCTTCTCAGCAGGGACAGGCAACGCTCTCCTGGGCAGGCACTTCACCGAGGCTGAAGGGGGGCTGGCAAAGGCTAAACTGGCAGCAGGCAGCATTTCCAGCATGCAGTCTCTCCCATGAAGGCAGAGAAGGAACTCCTTCCCTCAGCGGCCCAACTTCCGGGAGCCAGGGGCAACTCCAGCAGAAACCACGACCTCGTGTGGAGGACATGCTGGAGAAGCCCCCAGGGCCCTGGTGCACTGGATTCTTCCTGCGAGAACCTCATTCCTCTCTGTTCATGTCTCCCAATCCACCTCCTTCCCCCAAATCCCCTCCACCAGGAGTGCACATTGTCCCCAGCACACAGGGACTGCAGGGGACAGCGTCCATGGAGCTGCTGGGAACTGCACGTCCACACCTGTATCCAGGCATCTGTAGGGGGAGCTGCCGTGTTCTTGCCTGATCCCTCCTACCTAGACCACTCTGGGCCATTGAGACTCTTCCCTGGAACTGGGGTCTTAGAAGCCCATTCATTTTTAGTGGCTGAGATCGCAGGCAGAAAGCTCAGGCACTGTCCATGTCCATCGTGGAGAACAGAGCCAAAGAAAGGAACGCAGGGAGCTGGTGCCCAGGGAAGAACAGGAACCAGAGGTGGGCGCCCAGCCTCTCCCGAGGGTTCCTGAGGCCACTACAGCCAAGCCTCCCCAGGGATCCTTCCAATACAGCCCTGTTTTGCATAAGCAGGCTCCAGCCAGGTTCTTCCCTCAAAACCCAGAGGATGTGGGTGCATAGGGCAGGGGGGCAGGGGTGAAACAAAGCTGAGGTCAAGAGTGTGAAGCTCTCAAATGCCACCCAGAGCTCAGCCACTCCCCCCACCAAGGCGTCAGTGGGTGTTGCTGAGCCAACCACCCATACATGTGGCATTGCAGGAGCTGAACAGAAGCAGGTGTGGCCAGGGACATGGGCGACAAGGTCAGCAGGGCTGGCTGGGACAGCTGCCTGGGGTACAGGGAAGAGGGAACAGAGTCAGGCAGGGGGTGGAGAATTAACAAGGAAAGAGATTAGAGCGTTTTAAGGAAAACCTCATTTTCAACCATGCTCCCTGAGAAAAGGGGGCTGGTGGATCAACGGAGGTGACGTCGGCAGTGCAGACTGAGGATGGTGATTCGGGAGCTCTGACCAGACAGCACTGTCTCTGCAGGAAAACCTAGACGGAACTGGAAAGATCAGTGCTGACTCTGCATTTGTCTCCACCATGAGATGCCGTGTCCAATATTGCCATGATAATTCAGCTGATGGAAATAAAATGATTCCATCTCTTGACAACAGGTTTATGACTCCTCTATTTTTAAAAACAAGCTAAATATTTTATTTCTTTCAAAGAAAAATGTGATTTTTTTTCCTTACCAGCCACAATAACTTAAATGAGTGACACCCTTCAGTGCATATATGTATCGTGTTTTTCTCTTTTTGAATAGCTGATACATATATATGACTGTCTTAGAAAACAGAGCACAGAGGGGTGGGTGGTAAAAAGTGACTCTTCCCCTCCCCCACTCTGCATTTAAAGCACTGATACTGGGGTTGGCGTCCAGCACCATGGCTAGGATGCCACTTGGGATACCCGCATCCCAGATCAGAACATCTGGGTCCGAGTCCCAGCTCCATTCTCAATTCTAGCTTCTTGGAAGGCAGCCGGCAATTGCTCCACTAGTTGGGAGACCTGGATTGAGTTATGGGATCCTGGTTTTCAGCCTGACCCATCCCTGGCTGCTGTGGGCATTTGAGGAGTAAACTAATAGATAGGACCTCTCTCTCTCTCTCTCTCTCTGCCTCTCTGCCTCTCTGCATTTCAATAAAATTTAAAATAAAAATTCGGGAGCTACATGGCATAGCAGATTAAGCCACCACCTGTGAGCTAGCAGATAGATCTCTTTCTATCCTTTTCTCTCTAACTCTGCCTTTCAAATAAATATATCTTTAAAAAATAAGTAAAAAAAAAAATTGAAGCCACATTCCCCAGTCTCTTGCTGCTCCCTCCAGAGGTGGCCGTAGATGCACAGTGACCTGGTTATGTAGCCCTCCTTCTGTATAGACTGTGCCACTCCTTGCTCTTCCCCTGAATACAGCATGAGAGTGTTTTCTCTCTGTGTGGGTAGACTGCCTCTCATTTTGAAATGATTCCATGGGGGCTGGCACTGTGGCACAGTAGGCTAAGCTTCTGCCTGAGGAGCTGGCGCCTCATATGGTGCGAGTCCTGGCTACTCCACTTCTGATCCAGCTCTCTGCTATGGCCTGGGAAAGCAGTAGAAGATGGCCCAAGTCCTTGGGCCCCTGCACCCACAGAGGAGACTGGGAAGAAGCTCCTGGCTCCTGGCATTGGATCAGCGCAGCTCCAGCTGTTTCGACCATGCAGTGAATGAACAGATGGGAGACCTCTCTCTCTTTGTCTCTCCCTCTCTATAACTCTGCCTCTCAAATAAGTAAGTAAATCTTTAAAAAATAAAAGAAGTGACTCCTTGGTATTTCTGTGTATTATTTTCTTTACTGTATTTTACTTGATAAGATCCCAATGGACGAACTTTTACATAGCTTGAATTCTTTTACTAGAGTAACCAGGGCTGTAGTAAATGATGTTATGCTTTTCATGGGGATATGCCTAGGACAAATTCCCATAATTGAAACTTCTAAGGCAGAGTGAATGGAGCAGGCTTTGGGCACAGTACTTATGTCACCACTTGGGAAACACACATCCCCTAGCAAAGTGCCTGGTTCAAGTCCTGGCTGCTCTACTTCAGGTCCAACTCCCTGTTAATGTGCCTGAGAAAGCAATGGAAGGTAGCCCAAATCCTTGGGCTCTTTCCACCCACATAGGAAACCAAAATGGAGTTCTGGGTCCCTGCTGTTTACAGCTGTTTGGAGCATGAAACAGCAGTTAGAACATCTCTATCTCTCCCTCTCTCTGTCATTCTGCCTTTCAAATAAACAATTTTTTTTTTTTTTTACAAAAAGCATTCACAAGCCGGAAGTTCCTCTCCAATGGGATCACACTGCCAGGCAGTGGAACTTTTATCTATGGGGGTCCCAGTGCAAGGTCATCACATCACTGGGAGCCTCACCCTCAGAAGTGAGGAATGTAGTTCTGGTGGCACCTGGTTAGTTCCCCAGAGAGGGCTTGTTATCAAGAGAGCAAGCCAGGGCCTTGAATCCCTCAGTCTTCCCAGCTGGCTGGGTCTCTCTTCTGCACCTGCTGCCACCACTCTGATGCCATCTGCCGTGAGCCCCACACCAGAGGCTGAACAGATGGGGCCACCTGATCCTGCCCTTTCAGCTTCCAACACGACGAGCCAAAAAACTTCTCATTATACATTTCTCAGCTTCAGGAATTTTTTAATAGCAACAACAAACAGACTGAGACACTTTGTTAATGGTACCTTTATCCATGAAAAAATCATTTATCAGTCACATTTATCCATCTTTTCTCTTTATGACTGCTGGATTCTGTGAAATCCTTTCAAATGCCTTTTCTACTTTAAGATTGAAAAGGTGTCTTCATGTTTACTTTTGGTTCTTTGATTTTTTCATTTGTAAAAGATTTTAGTATTCAATATATCGAGAATTTTTTTTTTTTTGGTTTAAAGAGAGAGGTAGAAATTCAACTTCATTTTTTTCCAGGTTATTACCTGAGTCAGTGCCTAAGTAACTACAGCTTCCACATGGCACTAGGAGGCTCTTTGCAAGCTCTCCCCTGAGGCAGCCGTATTAGGCTCTTGTAATGCTTACCATTCCTCTCTGCAATGCCGAACAGATTATGCCAACAGGCAGCTCCAGACGTCTGAGGCTCTCCACCTGTTTACTAGCCGTTCCTAAAGATGCAGGGAGTGAGATGATAACTCAGGGCATCTGATGGGCAGAGACTGTCCACCAGCCAGAGGAAGAGGAAGGGCCATGCCCTCTCCCACGCACCCTCACTGCACCCTGTGTTGGCTGTGCTGGCTGTGCAGGCTGGAGGGGCAGTCACACTGAGACAAGGAGCAGCAGGCTTCCTTTCCCCATGCAACTGAATCCAGCGATGCTGATTCCCAGCCATGTAAGCCAGAGGTCTCAGTGGGTCTGGTGTTCAACTGTCCACCTGTGCTACAAGACGGCAGCAATAGACATGGGATGGGCTTAAAGGATCCAGCAGATGATGAGCATGGCTTCTGGGGTGCGGAAGGAAGGAGCACCTGGAGCCTCAGCTTCTGAAGAGAGGCAAGCAAGAAACACGGCCACCCAAAGAGAGAAGGAAGCATCGGTGTGCAGGTTGTCCCACCTGAGTGATTGCAAACACAGGAGCATCACACACTGATCAACTTTGGAGTCCTTTATTGCCCGAGATCATGCCCCAAAGAACTCTTGACCCCAAAGCTCAAAGAAACAGGGTTTATAAAGGCAAAAACCACAAGGTTGGGGGAGGGGGAATGCATGGTTACTAGGGTCAAGCTGACCTAAGGCCTTTGGGAAGTATCAATTACAACCTTGACAACAGACAAATTACAATGTTAACATTAATCCAGGTGCATCCTATTTGTTTTAAGCTTAAGCAATCATACTAGGGAGTTTCTATGCTCTGCCAAGTGGGATGCAGTGAACTGTTATTGCCTGAGTACTGTCATTGTCTAGTTTTAGATAATAGTTTCAGACCAGAATATCACAGTGGAGGGGGTGCTTTCTCAAGATGGAGTCTCGGGTGCTCAAAAACAGAGTCTCTACTGTCAAGGTGTTACTTCAAGGGTAGCAGGAAAAATATATTCATAAACTGCAGGCTTCAGCTTCTCACTTAAATTAAGAGAAACATAGGGTCTGCAAACCAAGAGACACAGGGACAGGGACCTGGTTAAGAGAAGAAAAGTGTTAACAAATTGCAGAGGAGAAAATCAGTGAGGAGGAAGAAAAGCTCAAGAGCTTGTCTCTCAATGCTGAGAAGAACAAAGCTATAAACACACAGCAACTGCTGATGGCTGTGGAATGAAGGGCACAGGGTTGGGGGCACTGCACCTGAGGGGTGGGGGCACAGGGCAGATAAGCAGTCATCAGAGACAGAGTGCTCTCCAACAGGCAAACAATATTCATGAAAAGGAGCAACAAGGAACTCTTCTGGCAAGTCTAAACATTAACAAGAATAAAGAGAATCCTGTATGCATGAATCAGGGGACAAACAGCATGGGGTGGGAGTGGAAGTGGGGGTGGGAGGAGGGGAAATGCAGACTTTCCCTGGATGACCAGTGTCTCCCTGGCAGAACACCAGACTTAAATGCACTGGAGCTGATCCAGAGACAAAGGAAACCAGGAAATGTGGTAGTGAATAATGAGATTCTGTAAGTACAGATTGGTCTAAATATTTGTTGTAGAGCTCAGAGTTGTGGCGCTGTGGGACAAGTCACCACTTGTGACGTCAGCATCCCATATCAGAGTGTTGCTTTGAGTCCTGGCTGCTCCGCTTCTGATCCAGCACCCTGCCAGGGCACCTAAGAAGACAGCAGAAGATGGCTTAAATGTTTGGGTCCCTGCAGACCACATGGGAGATCCAACGGTGCTCCAGGCTCCTGGCTTCAGCCGGGCTCATTCCTGACTGTGCAGCCATTTGGGGAATGACCCAGCAGAAGGGAGCTTGCTTGCTCTCTCTCTCTCTCTCTCCCTTTCAAATAAATAAATCTTCAAAAACTTGTTGTAAATATGGTTCTAAGAAATACCAAAATCTATTATTAAACAGGATGGGGGATGGTGCTATGGTGTAGAGGGTAAAGCTGCTGCCTGCAGTGCCAGCATCCCATATGGGTGCAGGTTCAAGACTTGGCTGCCCCTCTTCCAATCTAGCTCTCTGCTGTGACCTGGGAAAGCAGCAGAAAATGTCCCAAGTGCTTGGGCTCCTGCACCTGTGTGGGAGACCCAGAAGAAGCTCCTGGCTCCTGGCTTCAGATAGCTAAGCTCCAGCCATTTCAGGAGTGAACCAGTGAATAGAAGACCTCTCTCTCATTCTCTCTGCCTCTGCTTCTCTTTTACTCTTTCAAATAAATAAATAAATCTTGAGAAAAAAACCAGGAGGTAAAAATGAATAAAACATGATATCATAAAATTTTTTTGAAGAATATGAAACTTAAGGGAAAGAAAATGTGTGTTCTTATATTTAATTTTTCATGCTGATGATTAAAGGAAACTATAGTAAGGGTTTTTTTTTTAAGTTTTTATTTATTTAATTAAAGTGACAGAGAGAGAGGAAGAGTGAGAGAGAGGGAGAGAGAGATTGATTTCCATTTATTGGCTCACTCCCTAAATGCCTGTAACAGTCAGAGCTGGGCCAGGACGAAGTCAGGAGCCAGGACTCAAGTATTTGGACCATCCTCTGTGGCCCCCCTACTCATATTAGCAGGAAGCCAAAAGGAAAGCAGAGGTCAGACTGGATCCCAGGCACTACCATATGAGATGCAGGCTTCCCAGGGAGCAGCCAAACCAGCCGCACTACAAGGCCTACCTCCCAATGAGGCATTTTCACTTAAATCCTTTCAGTTGTAGAATTCAAAAGGCATTTTGAATCTGTAAATCATGACAAGGGAAAGACAGAATGAAATAAGACAGTACATGTAGCAAAGAAATAGTGGGAAGACTTTTGGCAAAGCAAAAACAAAATGAAAAAAATTAGGTTGAATGAACCTGACAAGTATAAATCACTAAATTACCATCCTAAACCAAGAAGACCACTTGCTCTCTGCCTCGAAAGTGTAGTTTCAAGCTGTTTTCAAAACTGTACAACAAAGTGACACAGAAAGGCTAGGACTGGCCCCGGGGTCCCCCAGCCAGCAGGATCAGAGGTGTGATGCTTCTATTTCTACACCAGCATGAATCCAGACATAAATTCCCAACCTGCTCGATTGCCACCAATGTACATTCCGAGGCAACACAAACGGGAAACCTGAATGAAGACAATTATCCTGCCTTTGGTGGCAGTACATTCTATAAGGATGTGCTGATAGTCAGGAAGAAAGTTTATACACCAAATAACATAGCCTCAAATAGAATGAAGCAAAATCTGTTGGGAATAAAAGAGACTTTCAAAAATGTGACATTACATTCTGTTACATTCTGCACCACTTAACGTCTGTAAAAGACAAAATAGAAGAGTTAAAGAAATGAAGCTCTCAAGTCTTAGTCTTCAAACTGTCCAAGGAGCAGCCAGGGGGAGGGCCAAGGAAAGACAACAGAAGGCCAAGCTCAGAACTTGTCCCTGACCTTGCCTTTTGGTGAGAACAGCCATGAGACAGCAGTGGGGCCCAGTTCTGTGCTGCATTTTACAAACCTCATGACACCACTCTGAAAGCCAGGTCCAACCCCAGGAGAGGTCAGAATGTAGCTTTAGTGCCTCTTTGTATCCAGCAAGACCCCAGAAACCCCTGCAGCCCGCACGCAGGGGAGAGACGTGTGGCTGGGTGCACATTCTGAGCTCACCGTGCAAAGGCTTTTGTGCTGAAATTCTGTTAGCAAATTTCCATATCCCAGTTGTCAATCAGTGATTGATAAGTAATTGGAAGATAATGTGTTTTGATTTTTTTTAAGCTAAAGAAGCTCAAAAATAACAGTGTTCTTTGGAACAGTTTTTAAAATGAAAAATCATGTAACAATGAAACATTTCAGACATCTGTTTCCAAAATGCACTCTTCCTTAGCACAGCTTTTTGTCAGAAAGCAGTTTCTCACTTGTTAAATGATTACCTTTGCCTTAAACAGACAGATTAAATGTGTTTCTTTCTTTAAAAATACCTGCTTGGATGAAAGGAAGTCATCGATTTTGGGATATCTTACTTTTAAAGAAAAAGATTTATTTATTTACTTATTTATTTTATTTTATTTATTTATTTGAAATGCAGCGTTACAGACAGGGAGAGACAGAAAGAGATCTTCCAGCCATTGGGTCACTACACAAATGGCACAACAGCCAGGGCTGGGCCAGGCTGAAGTCAGGAGCCTGGAGCTCCATCCAGGCCTCCCACATGGGTATAGGGGCCCAAGCACTTGGGACATTTTTGCCGCTTTCCCAGGTGCATTAGCTGGAAGGTGAATCAGAAGTGGAGCCGGCAGGACTCAACCCTGTGCCTCTGTGTCACAGGCTGAGGCTTAGCCACTGCACCATTTCGCTGACCCTGGACCTTCCTTCTGTATGGGAAAACAATGTGTCTCTCTGAAGCTGAGGAATCTTTGAAACCCTTGCTGGAGACACCCAGCTGTCTTCCAGGAAGGGCAACCCTCTGCTCTCTACCAGGGGCAGAAGAGCCCACCGGCTTTCTATCTGCTGCCAATGGCCCTTCTGGACACACCTTACTTGCGGTGTGTCCTTACCTGAACAGAGATAATGGAAGGCTTTCACACCTGGTGTAACCCCTGACTACTCCTGCTCCCTTTTACTCCCCCAGCAGCCCCTGTTCTCTCTGTGGCTGCATTGATGCAGTTTCCTGCCTTGCACCCCATGAAACAGCAGGGTTAGGGTTGGGAGGAATGAGTTTTGTTAAAGCCAGAACATTATCTTCACATCGACGTAGCCGGGAGCAGGTAAACTGTGATGCATCACAACAGGCTAGAAGCTGATAAAGGCAGGGTGGAGAAGTGTCAACCCTCCTGCCTGGAAAATTCCACGCAGAAGTCAAAATGTAAGATAGGAAATACAAGCAGAGAAAGCGAGCACACCTGCACAACGTTAAAAATAGAGAAGACAGAGAATGAGAGGCAGAGGGTTTTTTAATAGAGAATTACATTTTTTAAAAATCCATGTATACATACTTAGAAATATAAAGGCATAAATGAACAACACTGATCTAAGATTAAGTGAGAAAATTTGACAACATTAACATACAGGGAAAAAAATGAAAATATTGCTAAAAATTTAAGTCCACTTAAGATCTTGGATATAGACCATTTTCTCAGTAAGTCTCTTCTTTTTAAACACTTATTGTATTTTGAAGGGCAGAGAGACATACACACAGAAAGACAGTGAAAGAGAGAGAGAGAGAGAGAGAGAGAGAGAGAGATTGAGAATATCTTCCATCCACTGGCTTATTCTCCAAATGGCCATAACAGCTAGGGCTGGGCCAGGCCAAAGCCAGGAGACAGGAACTCCATCAGGGTCTCCCACATGGGTACAGAGTCCCAAGTACTTGGGCCATCTTCTGTTGCTTTTTCAGATGTATTAGCAGGGAGCTGGATAAAAGAGGAGTAGCCAGAGCTTGAAACAGTGCTAGAATGTGGGATGCAGGTCTCTGAAACATCATTTAATCTGCTGCATCAGGCTAAACCCTGCCTTCAAATCTCTTAAGAAAAATTCTACTGGGCTGGTGTTGTGGCATAGAGGATTAGGCCACTGCCTGTGATACCAGCATCCTTATGGGCTCTAGTTTATATCCTGGCTGCTCCACTTGTGATCCAGCTTCCTGCTAATGTGCCCGGGGAAGGCAGCAGGAGATGCCCCGAGTGCTTGGGCCCCTCGCACCCATATGGGAGACCTAGATGAAGCTCCTGTTTCCTATCTGTGGCCTGGCCCAGCCTTGGATGCTGCAGCCATTTGAGGAGTGAACCAGTGGATGGAAGATCTCTCTCTCTCTCTCTCTCTCTCTCTCTCTCTCTCTCTCTCTGTGTGTGTGTGTGTCTGCAATTCTGCCTTTCAAATAAATCTTTTTTAAAAAATTTGTCAGTTACAAAGCCGAGAAAGGAGCACAAAACAAAGAAACCCCATAAAATAACTGGAAATATAAATGAGATGATTTGTAAACTTGAATCTATTATACAGTCAACTAAAGCTTCTAGTGTCTCTCAGTATCACGCTAGCTCACTGTCTAGCAAGCCTGCCTCAAGACCTTTTTCCCTTCAAGGGAAAAGCTATTTCACTGGACTCACGGCTGACGACCGAGGAAGAGTGGGGCTTTGTCAAGGTAGATGTTACCTTTAGCATACTGACACGTTGTAAACGACTTTTATCTGGTAGGAAGAATTTATCCCAGATGAAAAGAGGATGGAGGGTTCGGCTGTGTGGATCTGCACACTCACTCCAGCAGCGCATCACTGCCGGCATGCTTAGGCTGGCAGACCCTCCTCCGCCCTGGCTCTCTGGTTCCACTGCTGCCTCCTTGCATGCTTTTCGCCAGTCTTTGACTCTGAATGTGAGGCTGTGACCCTGAACTCTTCACACGCGACTATTTCACTGTCTAGCAATTCTGAAAGATTTGCTCCATTTGATGGCACGACATGTCCTTTCCCAGTCCCACCCTCTGGCCTCACCACCTGGACCCAAATTTATGCTGGAGGTTGTCTCCTGCTCATCTCTGTCTGCTAAGCTAAATGTCAGCTATCAGGGAGCCTCTGCCAACAACCCCCAGTCACAGATGCACACGCACACACGCATGCACGCACCCACACGCCCACACATCTCTGTAACACACAGTGTCCTCTCTAGGTTTTGTGGGCCCAACCAGAAATAGAGCCATAAAGGATGGATGAGGGTGGGCCCCATGGGCATGTACAGAGGCTCAGGCAAACACCTGGCCCTTCCCCTGTGAAGGGTGTAACCCAGCTCCTCCTGGGCACTGCATGCCCGGCAGAAAGAAAAACCCTGATATTTCCTCCTTGGAAAATCTTCACTCCTCAGGATCCAGGTGCACACCCACAGAGACGATGGTGCCGTCACCACTCAGTATAGCACAGAGTCAGGGGCACAGTCTCCAGAGCCATACCCTGCGGGTTCAACTCCCGGCTCTGCTGCTACACCTACCAGCCATGTGACCCTGTGGGACTTAAGCTCTCTGAGTGGCCATGCTCTGCCCAGTGTGACATCACTGGTTGTCCCGTCCCTGTCCCTGTGGACCTTTATAGACACATGACAACTGCTCCGGTTCTGAGAAAGCCCTGGCAGGTGAGGGGGTGACACGTGAGTACCACTGTGGTGCTGTGGGCTGTACTCCAACACCACGCGAGCCTCCTGGGCTCATCTCTGGGGGTCTACCCAGCTAGGTGGGAAGAGCTTAGGGCCGCAGCCACAGAGGTAAGTCCGTGTGTTCACATTTCAAGCACAGGGGAACAGCCGTGACTCTGGCGTGCCTGGCCCAGTCCCCGGGACAATGGGCACTGGACCCCTGTCCCTCTGCCTCTGCTGTCCCCACCCTCCTCACTGCCAGTCCCAGCCTTAGCCGCACGGTTCAGTGAAATCTCGGATGCTTCCCCTGCTTCTGTGTAACTGACTCAGAGGAAAGGGCTGCTTCAGATCCTGATTCACCTTTTCACGACTGTCCTATGCCTCATCGATTCTGCACTGAAAACCTTCCCCAGCATCTCCCACTGAGGCTCTTGCTTCAGCAGCCCCCGCGTCCTCACATCTGGTGAATTACAAATAATTGCAGAGATTTCTTTCTCTTCTTAATTTTAATTTAAAAAAAATTGATAAGTCATCTGTGATGCCTTTAGAAGATCTTAAATAACACAATCACCCCAGACTTTATTGCAGAAATGGTGTTTTCAACAGGATCCACACAAAATCACAGCACCTGTGAGACCTTGAGGTGAGGGGCCTTCTGGGAAATATCACGTTAGGATCTGGAATAGAAGGGAAGAGGTCCACGGACGGCATCCAGGCCAGCAAAAGTTTTGCCTAAAAAAAATTTTGAGGAAAATTAGATTTATTGGGCATTGATTTTTGCCATTCAAAATTTAAAACCTCTTTCAAAGCAATTTTAACTTTTTAAAAAAGATTCATTTATTTCAAAGGCAGAGTTACAGAGAGAGGTGGAGACAGAGAGATCTTCCATCTGCTGATTCACTCCCCAGATGCCCACAATTCCGAGGCTGGAGCAGGCAGAAGCCAGGAGCCAGGAGCTCCATCTGGGTCTCCCGTGTAGGGTGAGAAGAAACACCTGTAGGCAGCCTTGCAGCAGACACAGATCACAGGGCAGAAGCTGCACCTGGGAAGCAGGTGGCTCAGTGTTCCTTGAGGCAGCTCAGCCAGGGGAAATGTGGAGTATGAGGCTTGGAGGCTGGGACAAGCCTGGGACACCCCTCAGCTTTCCGGCCACCACGGAGGTGCAGAGCCGGGACAGACCAAGCCCCTGCGGTTTCCCATGGGCACCTGAGACAACAGAGGAAAGTATTCAGTGTCTCCTACTCTGCTGGATGCTAGCTTACAGCTTGGACAAAAGACTATGCGTGGACACATACATTTTGTCTAAATTTGGCTCTGCCAAATCCACTGAATGGCCCTTGCTGACCCCACGGTGCTTTCAGCTGGACGTCTGGCAGGATAAGTGGCCTTTCTGTACCTGTTCCAACTTGGTTAGTCCATCTGTCACATGGAGTGCAGCCTGAGACCATGCACCGGCTCAGCCCCTACAGGTGCCTCCCTCTTGATGCAGTTCCACCCTCACCCTATGGTTCTCTTCCCTCCTGAGTGACAGCAGCTGGAGAATGTTTGTCTAACCCCATCAGCTCCCGGCAGCACTCAGCTCTGCTAGGACCAGGCAAGGCAAGGCATGGGAGCCACGGCCCTGGCCACTCCTCTGTAGCTGAGACAACACTGACATCTTGTGGTCTGCAATTCCACCTGCCCTGAGCATCACAGGGCAGTGCAGAACCAGCTCTGCCGGGGGCAGTGGCTCCCAGCACAGGCTCACACCAGTCAGCTAATACTCAGGTGTGATACTGGGGGCATTAACAAGCATTGCATAATTACTGTGCAAGATGGGCAAAACACCACTCTGGATGTGTTTAATGGCTGTGGTGGGAAAGAGGAGGCAGGGTCCTGCAGCCCAAGGATGAGAAGTGCTGTGGGGTCCAAAATCCAAAGAATGCTTGGGAGTTGTCCCAAAGGCAAGGTGGTAACACGCAAGTCCACATTCCCAGGCCTTGTACAGCAGACTCAGTACAGAGAGGAGGGCTTAGCCTGGGACCTCCAGCACAAGAGAAGGGTGTGCATGGTTGGTTTGGGGAGAGCCCAGAGTGGGGGGGGGGCCCAGAGAAGGTGAGAAGTGGACGCTATTGGAAAGGCAGAGAGCCTCGAATGCCAGACCAAGGATACCAGCTTTGCTCAGTTGCTGGGCATCACGTGATCCAGATGTATTTAAGAGGAAGTAACCAGAACAGTGCGAGCAGGACAAGGCTGGGAGGACATTCACCCTGCAGTCCTTGGGGGCCTCACAGCACAGCAAGGGCCTGCAGCTTCATCAGCCCCTCAGAGAACAATGAGCCCACAGTGTTGGAGGGTCAAGGTCAAGGCTAAGGTGGCTGTCAGGCTCCATGGAGGGAGAAATAATCCAACACCAAGACTCCTGCGTGATTTCATCCACCGCCTCTCACACGGGGACCTGTGAACTCACAACTCTCTCATCACATCACTCAGGGACAACCTGGCTCCATCATGCTCGCTAGCACTTGAGCATGCAGTGGGTTTTCCGGGAGTGACTTGGTGCAGAATAGAGCTGAGCATTGACAGTGCAGGTGAATGCTTTATCCTATCAAATCTGCTGCTATGATTACAGAGGCAGAGGGGAGAGCCCTGCTGTCCTCCGCCAGCCAGGCATTAGGGGAAGGAGCAAAAACCTAAAGCAATGCCATGCTTATGAAATTTTTGCATGAGAAAATAGTTATTAAAAAGGCTTGTAGGGAGAAGTAATGGGCTTATTTTATTTTTAATGAGTTCATAAATAAATACACAGGAAATGCCTCTACTCTAATTTCTAACGTGGTAAATATTAACAGTTAGAACTCACATAAACAAAACTTTTGGTGGGCGCCAGTAAATTTTAAGAGTGTAAAGAGAGGGGCCAGAACTGTGGCCTAATAGGTTAAGCCTCTGCATGTGGTACTGGCATTCCCTTTGGGTGCCGGTTCTAGTCCTGGCTGCTCCACTTCCGATCCAGCTCTGTGCTATGGCCTGGGAAACCAGTAGAAGATGGCCCAAGTCCTTAGGCCCCTGCATACACTTGGGAGACCCAGAGGAAGCTCCTGGCTCTGGATGGGCACAGCTGCAGCCATTGCAGCTTTCTGGGGAGTGAAACAGTGGATGGAAGACTGACCTCTCTGTCTCTACCTCTCTCTGTTACTCTTCAAATAAATAAAATAAATATTTTTATAAAAAAAGAGAGATCAAAGTGGAGTAAGACAAATCCCCCAGTCCACTTATGGTTTCCTGGGGACATGGAGAAGCAGCAGGTCTGCCTGGGACATCAGGAAATGCCCCACGGACGATGTGACATTTGACTTGGGTCCTGCAGGAGGAGAAAGGGTTTATGGGGTGAAGAAGGGGGGAGAGAGAGGCTTCCAAAGCTCACAAGTGAGAAAACACATGGCGTGATTAGGGAGCTGAGTAGGCCAATGGAGGTGCGTGTGTGCGTGTGTGTGGGCATGCATGTGTGAGTTTGTATGTGGGTGTGCACATGCATGCATGTGTGTTTGCCTGTGTGTGCAAGCTTGTGTCTTTGCATGTGTGTCTGTGAACATGGCTATGGATGTGCACACATGTGCTGAAGGGACTTCAAAAAGTTCATGGAAAATAAGTTAAAAGATAAGTTTGTTTTCGTGCAAAAAAAATTGAAACCCATGCATACAAGAAGTCCTCAAAAGGTTCATGAAAAGTGCATACTAAGAAAGCACTGCAGGGACTTCAAAAACTTTTTACACCAAAGCAAACTTGTCTTTTGATTTCATTTTCCCACCAACTCTGTGAAGTACCCGTGTGTGTGCATGTCTGGGCATCCGTGCACTGAGTACCTTGCGTGCCTGTGTGTGTGCACACGGGCTTTGATATGTGTGACCATGTGTGGGACATGCTTGCAGATGCATTTTGTGCACATGTGTGCTTATGTGACAGCCTAAGGGTTATGGGGCAACAATGTATCTCTTGGACAGAGACAGTAAGAAGCAGGAGAGAAAATGATTGTCCAAGATATTTTATTTTTATTTGGTCAACACAAAAACCTTGCCACCTACGTGGGGTTGCACCCATTTGACAGAAAGGTAAGTGAACTGGCCAGGGACACACCAGGAACGGCGGACACAGCCCTGGTTCAGACCAATCTTCTCCACAGTCCCCACTGCAGGAAGTTGGTGCTGGGCAAATGAGGAGCCTGGAAACCCAGCTCTGTGCTGGAGCCTCGCTGACCCCGAGTGCCCTCATTCCATAGGGAGAACACTGGTGAGTGTTTATTTGTGTGGACAGTCCCTCCAGCATGCACCAGGGCAACCCTGCCCCTCTGCCATTAGACAGAAGAAAATACGTGTGCCAGTGCTTTCCCAGCCTTTCAGAGAGCCCATAGCAAAACACAGGTCCAGTCTGTAGAGGGCCTAGTAGGAGATGAACTGGAAGGCAGGGGTAAGGACACCGGGAAACCCCCAGACCCCTTCCTGCTCATGGAGGCTGCTGGGGGCTTGACTGAGCTCTGCACATGAGGCTCTGCCACGCTCACTGCTGGGGCCCTCTGACTCTCCTCTCTGTGTCTGCTCCACTGAACAGTGCTGCTGCCAGCCCAGCCCAGCCCGCAGCCATTCACCAAGTCCAGCAGGAGCCCCCCCATGGCCTAGCAAGGAGTAGCAAGTATTTCCCATGCCAGGTGCTATTCCAAGGCCTTCAGTGGGAGGGGTCTCCAAACTGCTCATGGAAGTGGAGTTAAAAGGCAATTTGAAAATGAATCTTGATGTGAATGGAATGGGAGAGGGAGCAGGAGATGGGAGGGGTACAGGTGGGAGGGAAGTTATGGGATGGGGGAAGCCATTATAATCCATAAACTGTACTTTGGAAATTTATATTTACTAAATAAGAGTTTTTTAAAAAAGATAATTTGAATACAAAAAAATTGAAATCCAAGCATACGACAAATCTTCCAAAAGTTCACAGAAAATGTCTGTTATAAAAGATGATGCATGGATTTCAAAATGTATTGCACTAAAATGAACTGATTATTTTTCCCTTATTTTATTTGAGAGCCTGAGAGATGAAGGAAGGAAGGAAGGGAGGGTGGGAGGGATCATTCATCTTCTGGTTCATTCCCAAAATGTTCTCTGCAATGCTCAGGGCTGGGCTGGGGCTGGGGCTGAAGCTGGGAGCCGCAAACTCAATCTGGATCTCCTTTGTAGATGGCAGGAATCCAATTGGTTGAGCCAACACCTGCTGCCTCCCAGGGTCTGCATTGGCAGGAAGCCAGACTTGGGAGCTGGAGCTGAGAATTGCACTCAGGCACTCCCATACAGGGTGTGGGCCAAATGTTGCCCCTAGACTGACTTTTTTTAAAAAAAATATTTATTTACTTCTTTGAAAGAGTTACATAGAGAGCTCTTCCATCCACTAGCTCACTCCCCAGATGACCACAAAGGACAAGGCTGAGCCAGGTCATGAAGCCAGGAACCAGGAACTTCCTCCAGGTCTCCCATGTAGGTAGCAGGGTTCCAAGCCCCTGGGCCATCCTCCGCTGCCCTTCCCAAGCCATTAGCAGGGAGCTGGATTGGAAGTGGAGCAGCCAAAATGCCAGCCCTATACTTATCTTTTAATTTCATTTTTCTGCCAACTTGCTAAGATGCCTTCATATTCTGCCACTTCCTAATATCATGTTTCCCATATTCTATAGAATATAGGATAAAATTATATCCTATAGCACATATTACACATTTCATGTATATTTACTCTTTTTTTTAAGATTTATTTATTTATTTGAAAGTCAGAGTTACACAGAGAGAGGAGAGGCAGAGAGAGGTAGAGACAGAGAGAGGTCTTCCATCCGCTGGTTCACTCCCCAGTTGGCCACAATGGCCAGAGCTGTGCTGATCTGAAGCCAGGAACCAGAAGCTTCTTCCGGGTCTCCCATGCAGGTGCAGGGGCCCAAGGAGTTGGGCCATCTTCTACTGCTTTCCCAGGCCATAGCAGAGAGCTGGATCGGAAGTGGAATAGCCGGGACTTGAACCGGTGCCCATATGGGCTGTGCCACAGTGCCGGCCCCGTATATTTACTTTTTACACCGTCTATGCTATCTGTTCCATGGTGCCTTACTTGATGTTTTCAGTGCAGTGCTTGGAGGCTCTTATTTATCAGCCCATATTTCAGATGAGAATACTGAGGCCCAGAAGGTGTGGGTAACATCCAGTAACAGTGACAGACAGAATGCAAACCTACCTCTGCCTGCAACTCAGACTTGTGCTCTTTCCTCTGTCAGCTCTCCTGGCTGGTCTCATTCAGGGTCACCACCAGGACATGGCCTGTGGCTGCAGGACCTCAGCCATTCTCTCCACATCCCTGCTGCACACCGTGCCTGACCCAGTGGGTCCTGGTCACCTCCCCATTCTTCAAGGCCTGAGTGTGGTGGCGGCACTGACACCCTGAAAAATCCCAATCAGTTAACATTCAGCCAACAGTAGCTCCTTTGAAATAAAAGATTATGGAGCCCTTAAAATCATATTTTATGGCCATAGAATTAAATGTATGTGTGTAAAACAAATAATAAAAGGCAGAGTTTTAACATGCATAGCACATGATCAGAAATGAGAAAAAAAGAAGTCCGTGGAGAAAAAGCCAGAAAGGAAAGTCACCAACTGCTAGCCATGGTTATTTCTGGATGATGGGCTACTGCTTGCCTGTTTTGTTCTTCTTTTGACTTTTCTGTATCTCACAATTTTCTATAAAAGCCATGCATCGCTTTGCAAAGAAGGGCAAAAACACTGAAAGCCCAGCTTTGGCTTGCACCCCGCACCGCTGCCCATTTCATGTGCACTTCAAAGGGCGTGAGGCTCCAGGGTGGCCATGTTCCCATTCCACAGAGCCTGTCAGGCACCTGGGGGTGGGAGGAGCGAGCTCCAGGAAAAACCCAATGACCCGCGTGGGCAGCTGGGTCTGCTGCCCCTGCCCTGCAGTTCTTCCCTCTCCTTTCACCTGAATTCCCCAGGACACAGCACCGCAGCAGCCTGAGTCCGAGCCTCCCCGCCCCAGCCGGTCTGCGGCACTCAGCAGCACAGCCTCCGAATGGCCAGGTGGCCTGAAAGGAGCCCACTGGAGGCACCAAAAATCCCCCCACAGCCCCTATTGGCCTGAGTGCAGGGGTCCCAGAGGATGGGACCCAGAGTGTGGGAAAGCAGGACTGTCCCTTCCTCTCCTCATCCCCTGTTGTCACCCAGGACCACCAGCGACACCATAGCTCCTACATTTGTCCTCCCACAAAGTCAGTGGTCATTTCCCAAGGGGCACAGCCCATCAGCTCCTGTGGGGGCTCAGCAAGTTCCGCTGCAGGAGAGAGACACCTGGACACCAGGCGGCACTCTGGAGCCATCTGGACCTTGTCAGGTGGGACAACAGGTGGCAGAGGGCGGAGGCAGCTCCTGTCCTCGGGGTGGGCTGTGCCTGAGCAGGTGTGTCTGAGCTGGGTGTCTGCAAATTGAGCACAGAATAGGTGGGAGAAAAGAGCATTTTGTGCAAAGCCTGAGCCAAAGAGCAAACACAAAAGGAGAGCGGTGGGGGTCCCTGGCCAGAGGAGGTAAGATGCTTAGCCTCCTCTGCTGCTAGTACTGAGGGGGTAGGAAACCTCTTTTCTGCAAATGAGGCCAGTTGGGTGAAGAAGCAGAGGAGCCCTTGGAGAGTCGTGTAGGGAGCAAGAGAGAGTGAGGGCAGAAAGTCCCCTGGGGCATTGTCCCAGACATTAGTTACCTATTAATTCTGCCCAGGTGCAGAAATGGAAACTCTCACATCACCTGGATATCCCAGGCCCTCCCTCTGCTGACCCAGCCCTGCCAGAGAACCTGACCTGAGCCACCAGTGGGTCCCATGCCCCAGCGCCAGGCACTAGGAACCAGAGAAAGTTAATTCCACTTCCTGGGGGCACTGGGCTGTGACCTGCTAGCTACAGGTCTGATTTGCCAGACTAACTAGAGCATAGAGGAGCTATTCTGCAGGAAATGAGGCAAATGGTGCAGAAGAAAGAGAGCAGAGAGGTCACCAGCAAGGACTGGATGGGGCTCTGCAGTGCCCCAGGCTCCCCTTCCACTCCTGAAGCCCAACCCTAGCCTTAAGTTTGCATTCCATGAGGAGGGAAAACATGATTGATTGATTCATTCTCTCTCTCTCTCTCTCTCTCTCTCTCTCTCTCTCTCAGTTAAGTTTCCATTGCTTGCACCCAAAAAATCCTAAGGTATGTTAAACTTTTTGCTCAACTTCCAGCCTGAACTAAGTTGGTGTAGTGAGACTGCACAGAGCCGAGTGTATGTGAAGACTGTTTAAATCATGACATCAACAGGTGACACGGGCTGCTCTGCCAATTAGCCAGGCTCCATCACTCACAGCCAGGCCCCCTCACATACCCTCCCGAGGCATCTGTGAGCTTCACCAGGGGAATGCCACCATCCCCAAGCAGATGTTGGGGCAGCCGGGGAAAGCAAACACCAACAGGGCCTCTTCTGCATGAGGAGGGGATGGACAGCTCTGGTCACTGAGTGACTGCCTTGGCCCCTACCCCAACCAAGAGGGTAGTTGGGTAACTGGCACTGCTGAGCCCCCACCTGGGATCCTCCGAGGCCTGGGGATCCCGACACATCACCACCTCTGTGGGCAGGAAGCTGAAGTCAACACCAGCAGCAGCCCTGCCAGAGACGGAAAAAAGATGGCAGAAACTCCCAAACAGGTGCAGCTCCCCCCTTTGCTCCTCCCACATCACTCAGAAGCCATTTCCTCTTCCAATGAGAAACCTCTCTATTCTCACTATGTCTGCCAAGTTCAGTCGCTTCGTTCTGCATTTGAAAAAAAAAAAAAAAGCTTAGTTCCGATTTTTGATCTGTTCCAGATTTTCCGATTTCAGCGCAGCTGTATACTGGTTGGCCCTGTAAAGAGAACAGGAAGGGTGCTCCTCCAAGCCTCACCCTGGCACAGCTCAGCATCAGCACCTTCTGGAAACAGGTGCCAGACTGCACAAGCGGTGTAGCCTTTCCCAGGAGGACGGAACTCTGCTAGGTCTGACCCAAACTTGCATCCCAGCTGTGCTGGTTGAACAGGGTGTCTGTATGCAGCCCAGAGCGTGGGCGCTCAGAGAAGCCCATTCCTCTCTGCAAAAGCTCGCTGCAGCACCAATCTCCCACCCACTCCATGCGAGCCAGGAAAAGAGGCTGCCCCCACTCATGGAGCAGACCACAGGGCTGCTACAGATCTTCTCCCTTTGACACATCCCAGAGAGTCAACACATCTTCAGACATAAATGTTCTTCTTCCCTGGGCTGGAAAAGCCCCCTCCTATTCTAACAGAAGTCCTGCTTTCCTTTCCCTGACAAAACACTGTATTTGCAGCAAAACTAATACACACAAGCATTTCTTCTCTCTCTCTCTCTCTCTCTCTCTCTCCCCCCCACTACTCCTTCTTGCTTGAAGACCCCTAACTAGCATCAGATCCCAGCAGAACACAAATGTCTGAGTATAAACATGACATTAAAAAGACTCTAACACCCTGAGCTAGAGTAGTTTCCCTGGTTTGTCAATTTTTATCGGTAAATACCCTAGAGATTGCTGTTATGGAAAGAGATTATAAGGAAATTAGCCCAGAGAGGAAGAAACATAGATAATTGTGATTCCAAATTAATTTATCCTATGGATGCTCTAACCAATGCTCTGGGTCAGTGGTTCCACTCAAGCTTCTGGGGTGGCTTACTTGAAACCTGCACTCAGCCCTGGCCCATGTGAAATCAAGTGGAAGTGCCAGGATTTCCTTGTGATCACTTCCTTGGAGAAAATGACTCAAACATCAGGGAGACAGGAATGAAAGAGTGGATTTCTCAGGTGTGACTTGCTCAGCCATACCCTGAATCTGCCTCCCCGGGGGCACAGACAGCTGTCTGATGAGGACTGGAGAAACACACTGGACTAGCTGCACCTGGCCTGCAACTTCATCCGCGCACTGTGGTGGCTCCCCTGGGCTGACTGGAGTGACAAAAGTGACTGCCACCTCTGAAGTGGGCTCCCTGATGCTGGAGGCTGACAGGCACAGCAGTGTCTCAGCCTTCAGTGTGCATCTGCACCCCCTTGAGGGCTCTCCCTGACCCAGAGTCTCTGACTCAGGAGGTGCCCACAGAGTCTGAGAATTCACACTTCTCACCAGTTCCTTGGTGATGCTGCTGTGTTGGCTCAGGGTTCACAATTAAAGGAACACAGAGCAACACCAGAAAGGAATAAATGAAGCAGGGGCTCTCACCCTCAGAGATGAGGGAGGGGCAGTTGCAGTGGGGAGCAGCGAGTCTAAGCAATTTCATCACAATGATTTGTCCCATGGGGATAGTTCTCAGTGGTCAAATGTTCTTGGGGTCCCCAGAGCTGAAAGAGATTGGCAGACTACCAAAGCCTTACTTGATCTGTTTGCTTGACCAATAAACAAAGACAAAACAGCCTAGTGACCACTACAAAGGAGATTCCTGGCACCTCGCCCAGCTCCCAGCACTGCGCTCTTCACACACATGGAGTCACTGCACTGCAAGGGGGTCCGGCTCTACTTTCAGAAGAACCAAGGACAGCGCCACAAGGATGCACTGTGACACCCTCCCGCATCCCTCCCAAGGGGACCTGCAAGCTTGGGGCTGAGGGTGCATGGAGAAGGGGTCAGCCCACACTTGCCAGGGACGCCTGACAGCAACCCCCGAGGACCTGCAGCGCTCTGCATGCCGCTGAACCAGCGAGTGAGCAAGGAAGGGGGCAGCGGCCCAGGCTGCGCCACGCGGCCCTGATCACCCTGGCTGCTGCCTGACAGTGTGAAGGCGGAGCATGTCTGCAGCAGTGGAGTTTCATGTAAAGGGGCTTCACAAAGTTTGTGGACAATGGGAATTGAAGAGAAGTTTATTCTGGAGTGAGAAATCCTGAAATCCATGAATACTTTTTTCTTTTTTTGAAAAATATTTGTTTATTTTACTTGAAAGTCAGAGCTGCAGAGAGAGAGAGGGAGAGACACACACACAGAGATCACTCATCAGCTAGTTCATTCCCCAGTTGGCCACAACAGCCAAGGCGGGGCCAGGCCAAAGCCAGGAGCAAGGAGTTTCATCAAAGTCTTGCATGTGAGTGCAGGGGCCCAAGCACTTGGGCCATCTTCTGCTGCTTTCCCAGGCCATTAGCAGAGAAAATTCTTAGGGTCAGTATTAGTGTTATGGCAATGCTTTACACCAAGGAGAAAGTGGGTGGCTTTTCCCCAACAAGATTAAATATACCTAATTAGTCACATACTTGTAGATTGGCACCCACCATCAAAATCATTTATCCAAATGTATCCTTCTGAGTTGATGCAGCAGAAAACTTAAAGGGCAATATGGAAAGATCATTAGAAAACACAGTTCAAGCATCAGCAAGGCCATCATCCCCAAGGAGAGACATCAGGTATCTGGAATCTAGCTATGATTAATTTTCAAATGTGTGCCTAAGCACGCAAACGTAATATAACCGTAACAGAGTTAGCAACACAGTGACTACTGTGTGAGATGAAGAGGAAAGAGGCACGGTGCTGCAGCCTGACTGACCAGCACTGCAAACCTGTCTGGTGGCTCCCAAGGACATCCCTGGGACCCCGGGGACCAGGAACCAGCAGGCTGGCTCTGCCCAGAAACCAAGAGTGCACCTGGGTATTTGGAAGTGACTGTGTGGGGGGACCAGGTTCTCTGATGCACTGAGTAAAACGAGTCAAATACAAAGGGGACATTGGAACATTCAAAGAAAACGTGGGGCTTTTATGGGAAAAGTGCCGTGCTGGGGACATAATTCGGTGAAAGGCTGTACTGATATCTTCGAATAGCACAGTTACAGGAAATCCATTCCAATAAAGCCTCACCCAGTAGGAGGCATTTTGATATTTCAGGCACAACTGTAAGCAATTAAGCTCATTTAAAGTGCAGATTTGGTATTTTCCTTCATTTTCAGATTTTTACTTGTTAAAATATCTAGAAATTTCCCTAATATCTATATAAATACAATGAACAGTAGCCTATATGTCTAAAAATATTGCACAAATAAAAACACGACTCCAAAAGAAAAACAATGCTAGGTGGTCCCAATTACTATGAACATTCTGAATGATGTAACTCTGTAATCCTTTGTTAATGCCTTAAATCATGTGCAACTGTAACGATCAACTCCTTAGGCCAAGCTTTCCTTAAAAAATTTGATATGCATACCATGAACAGTCAAATACATCACTTTGCATACATCACTAAACTTTCTCTTCCACAAACAGGAAACTCAACCAACCCCAGAAAACGTCCCCCTCCAGACTGAAAACCCTCATGTCAACATCTTCACCATGATCACAAAGCTAAGACAATAAGTGACCCAAGTTCCTGTGGAGACGCATTTGGCGCAGCGCTGATTTGCAGACGCAGATCTGCGGTGAGCTCCGACTCCTCAGCAGAGCCAGGGCCTCGCTTCCACCTCTCACTTAACACTGACTAAGGAGCAGATCAGCAGGATACTCAGTTTTTAAAGGAAACTGCAGGCCAATACTTCGTGTTGTGTGCAAGCAATTCAGATATTTTTCTCTTAGATACATTATGCTTCATAATAATATTGATGAGCCTATCTTCTGCTGAGATTAAGGCTCAACAAAGGTACAGAGAAGTTAAACTGACAGGCTTAACATTTCTGTAAGTTCTTCAGGAAGGAAAAAAGAGCAGGAAAGACATCAGAATAAATCAATGACTGGAGTCAACAGATGGTTATGTAATGGACAATAAAGACATTTCCCTCAGCCTAGGGAGTTAAAAACAAATTTGAAATTTAAACTCATTAAGAGTCCATATCAACTTCTAAATCAACCAAAAATCTACTAATTCATTAGACTGTTTTACTTTGGTGAAATCAAGAACGATAGTATCCTATATGCAATATGGGGTCACCTTTCTTTCTCCATTGAAATGGAAGACCACCCATGTGCCCACTCTTAGCTGCAGCCATTGTGGCCCCCTCCGTGGACAAGGAAGTATTAGCTGCTATGTCCGAGGGAGGACTCATCTGCACTATGTGAGGGACCCGCTGCACTGCAGGGCCTCTCCTGTGGAAGCGCTGCTGCGCAAGGCTGAGAGCCTACTGCGGCGCTGAGCACTTTTTACCAAATCTAACAATGATTTCTATCTACCGAACAGCACAGTCACTGGATGTCTGGTGCTCAGACAGGTAAGGGAAGACTGCGTCCAATGGCAGCACACACTTCCTTTGAAATTCCCACTCAAGCACTTGCTGCTATTCCTCTCTCACAAAGGGACAGCCAAGTCTGCCATCTTAAAGACACGCATCACAAAGGAATCCCTAGAAATTTGAATGAGTCACTTTCTTGGCTTCATTCTTTCCAGTACATTTTTGGTCCCCGGAGCAAAACAAAAATTGGTCATATACAGTGATCTGTCTAAAAACTATTCATGCTGATTGAAGCAGCTGCAGAGGTACAGCCTAAACATGGTATGATGTGAAGGACAGGAAGACACGCTCACTACACTGTCTGACAAGCGGCCTGCAGGATGGTTAAGTTCGTGCACATGGTTGCCTGGAGGTCCCACAGCTGCCTTCTGCAGCACAATGGAATAAATAAGCATAGTGCTTTTGAAACACCATTTAATAAAACACAACTCCTATCTTGAATTCTGTTCTCCTTCCCAACTCTACTCTTCAAGAAATTCTCAATTAAATGTACACCAACCAAAATGGGAAACCTAGGAAACCCAGAAGAACTAAACCATTATGAAGTCTAGCTTTCTCAAATGCATAATTTTTAAATTTATAATTATTCTTAAAATATTTTCACTTGTTTTGCTACAGAAAATAAGTTTTAAATCCCTATGTATGGGATATTTACACCCCATCCAAGTTTTGGGCAAATATTTCAAGTCCATTATTCCAGTCTTCAGATATTGGCAGAAAGTCAATAAACATAAATATTATAATAAAGACTTAATTCATGATACATGCTGTGGAACCTTTAAAAAGCTACATGAATCCATAAGCCTATGGAGTTCAACACTGAATCAAACTCCTGCACTAACATATGTTACAATTTCAAGACATAGCTCACTCTCCAAAATTTACCCAGTAGCAATGTGAACACACACAAAGGGGCAGTGGCGAAGAATTCCTGTGTGTGAGAAATTAAAATTCCAGCAGAGAAAGATGCTTTATATTCTCGGTTTATGTGATGCTCCAGAAAGAGGCCAATACACTTGGCACACGCTAGCCTACCTTTACCATTCTCGTGGAGAAGTCGGAGGACAAATACTCCAAGGCTTATCTGCTCTGTGTCATCGCCAGCACGGCTGACACGTGCACAGTGTGCACCACACTCAAGAGGGAAGATCCATGTAGTAAAATGAACATGAGCAGCTCTGAATGACAACCAAGAGTCAAACAAATGTGAACTTGCCTCTAGCAGGAACAAAAGCACAGAAAGAAACCTAAGACAGAAGAGTCCTTGGGGCCAGTGTGCCTCACATGTACTCCTATGAAGTTCACTGTGTGGGTCCATTCCACAAATACCAGGAAAAATACATGATTTCGCCGGTGCCGTGGCTCACTAGGCTAATCCTCCACCTTGCGGCACCGGCACACCGGGTTCTAGTCCCGGTCAGGGCACCAGATTCTGTCCCGGTTGCCCCTCTTCCAGGCCAGCTCTCTGCTGTGGCCAGGGAGTGCAGTGGAGGATGGCCCAGGTACTTGGGCCCTGCACCCCATGGGAGACCAGGATAAGTACCTGGCTCCTGCCATCGGATCAGCGCAGTGCGCCTGCTGCAGCACGCTGGCCATGGCAGACATTGGAGGGTGAACCAACGGCAAAGGAAGACCTTTCTCTCTGTCTCTCTCTCACTGTCCACTCTGCCTGTCAAAAAAAAAAATACATGATTTCCATTACTGCTGGACATCCAGTCAAAAAAAAAAAAAAGAATTTTGGGGCCAGCACTGTAGCATGCTAGGCTAAGCCTCTGCCTGCAGTGCCAGCATCCCATATGGTGCTGGTTCATGTCCTGGCTGCTTGCCTTCCAATCCAGCTCTCTGCTAGAGGCCTGGGAAAGCAGTGGAAGATGGCCCAAGTGGTTGGGCCCCCTGCGCCCACATGGAAAACCTAGAAGAAGTTCCTGACTCCTGGCTTTGGATCAGCTCAGCTACAGTCATTGCAGCCATCTGGGGAGAGAACCAGCAGATATAAAACCTTTCTCTCCCTCTCATTGTCTATAACTCTACCTCTCAAATAAATAAATAAAATCTTTAAAATGTATATATGAATCTTAAAAGTTATCTTTCAGTGGGCCAAACAATGAAAACAAACAGGGTAGCACATACAACTCCATCTGGGGTTAGTTGGCACAAATATTTGTGTGTGTGTTTGTGTGTGTGTGAGAGAGAAATAGAGAGAGAGAGAGGGAGAGAGGGAGAGAGAGAGAGAGAGAGAGAGAGTCTATTAAATAATGTGGCCTAAAATGTCAAAGAGTACAACAAAGAAATGTGAATGTTAAAGAACCATTTTTCATAAGTAACTTTTTTTACTATGCTAATCTACAAATAAATCTTTACAGTGTCTTGAATTTCTTTAACATAAAGAGCAGCTCGATTTATGCCGCATCCTTTGTGTTTTTTTTACTTCTTTCATCTCCTTGATCAGCACTGGATGATGTCTTCCTAGTCAAGAGTTAGAACGTGAAAGGGCTGGGAGTGACTGAGCAGACTCGCTGACTTATGAAAGGATGGTTGGTCATGATGGCATGAGCTGAATTGATACAAAAAAAAAATCAAGGGATTCGGCACTGTGGTGCAGCGAGTAAAGATGCCACCTGCAGTGCTGGCAACCTATATGGGTGCCAGTTCTAGTCCTAGTACCTCCACTTCCGATCCAGCTCTCTGCTATGGCCTAGGAGAAAAGCAGAAGATGGCACAGTGCTTGGGCTCCTGCACCCATGTGGGAGCCCTGGAACAAGCTCCTGGCTCTTATCTTTGGATCAGCTCAGCTCCAGCTGTTGCAGCCATTTGGGGGAGTGAAGCAGCAGATGGAAGACCTCTCTCTCTCTTTTTGCCTACTCTACTTTTCAAATAAATGTTTTTTTTAAAGACAATCACAACTGAAAATTATGCAAAGATATGTTTAAAATAAACAAATCATCTAGTTGTTCTTTTTAAGCTAATTGTCCAAGACTTCTAAAGTCCCTGGGCATTTTATGATAAATCAATGAATAAAAGAAGAGAGTACTAAAATCATCACATAATTGATTCAACAGATGCTCCTTGGGGTTCCCAGAAAAAGATCACACCAAAGTGATCACAAACCTTAGGAGGATTAGTGGGAAAATAGGGCAGGACCATATCAAGGAAACCAAAATCTACCAGAGGGAAAAAGTAATCAGGGAGAAGAGTGGCAGCAAATAGCTGATTGAGTGGGGATTTGTTTCCCCTTTTCACCTTCAAAGAGAGTAAGAAATTCTTGTCTCAAGTTAAAAGTCTAAAAATACCAGTGACAGAGATGAGCACTGTGGTGCAGAGGATTAAGCTGCCACTTGATGCCAGCATCCTGTATCAGAGCATCTGCTGGAGCCTGATCCAGCTCCCTGAGAATGTGCCTGGGAAGGCAATGGATGGTAGTTCAAGTGCCTGGGCTTCTGCCTCCGAGCTGGGAGACCCAGATGGACTTTCTGCCTCCTGGCTTTGGTATGGCCCAGACCTGGCTGTTGCAGTCATTTGGGGAGTGAACCAGCGGATGAAGATCTCTCTCTCTCTCTCTTTCTCTCTCTCCCCCCCACCTCTTAGTCTTGCCTTTTAAATAAGTAATCTTTAAAAATAAATATATCAGCAAAATTTTAAAATTGTGTTTTTCCCTAATGTCTATCTCTATCAAGGAAAAAAAAAGGTGTAAATGTGCTAGCAGCTTAAAGCATAAAAAGGTATGATTTTCCAATTCAGATAGTAAAGAATTGATTAACCAAACCACCAGAAAGGCTCACTGTGACCTGCGCTGAATGACCCATCTGCACTCTTCTGAGTGCTCACATTACTCAGCTGACCACTGCTCATCTGAGAAATAACTGGAAACACAGCAGAGTCAGAAAGACACACTGATCATATAAGTGTAAGAAGCCTTCATTTCAAATATTAAAGAGTGAGAGAAATGACCAAGAATAATAAAGTGTTGAGTATTTTAACAGAGAGGAGTTCAACTGAATAGTCAGGCAAATAAAAGCCTAAACTTTGTCTTAATTACATTAAATAAATCAGTGGCTTTTATTTACTAAATAAATAATGTTGCTTTGTACTTTTATCTTTTTAATGGTGTAATTTTCCTATCCCCAAATAAATATCTTGGTTTGTTATTTGAGAACTTGGTTTAGAAAATCGATTCCTGTACCGTGAAGCAAAACATCTCTTTTAAGAATAAAAAAATGACTGTAATGCAAGAACCAAGGAAATCACTTGCTGTGCATACGTGGAAGACTATGTGGAAGTGGTTAGCCACTGAGGACTGGAGTGCCGCTACCTGCTGGCAAGCTGGACAAGCTGCTTCTTAAGCTCTCGATATCAAGCAGAACAGATGTGTGTTTTAATGGCTGTTAAATTATAATTTCCCCAAACTCCAAGCACTCATCTGTGCTAATTTAAAGGCGAAGATGCTAACAATTCATCATGTCGACATCTACTACTGCTTCAAAGGCCATAAAAAAGAAAAAGAAGTCCTTACACATCTTTAGAATGAATACTAAATATAAAGAGGAAAAAATCTCAAATTCCCAAGACCAATAAGGCTAATAGAAAGGAATATCAAAGATTACTTTAGCAGGGTGAGGTGGAGTTTGCCAAGTAGATGAAGACCTTCTGGGTAGCAGGCCAGCACATGCTAGGCACAGAGGCTAATGATAATAATAGTAATAATAAACAGCTTATTCGAGTCACTTCAATTGTCAGACTGAATTTGGAGAACCCAGTGTTGGTAGGAAAACAGGATCAGCTCATTGAGGGATTGATGGCCATTAACTTATGGCTGACACTGGTGAATTTTACGTTACTGGAGAAACTGTAACATACAATGTGTTTTAGAATGAACACCCTGGGGTAGTCAGTGAGGAATGTGCCCAGAGACGATGAGCTTCTGAAGCAGCACAGCCAGGTAGCAGCTAATGCTAACAGCTCAAGAGATAAACTTTAAGGTTCTAAAATTAGGATACTGGGTACAGAAAACAGGAGAGGACTGAAAGAGGTTTGAAGGTGGGACAGACAAGATGAAGTACTGTCCTACATTCATTCAAAATGAAACAAATGCCTCTGGAGAAGTTGCCCAGCAGCCCACAAGA
The DNA here is from genome assembly GCF_964237555.1 of Oryctolagus cuniculus. Classification (NCBI taxonomy): domain Eukaryota; kingdom Metazoa; phylum Chordata; class Mammalia; order Lagomorpha; family Leporidae; genus Oryctolagus; species Oryctolagus cuniculus. Next base: position 37,134 of record NW_027208371.1, read on the forward strand.
CCAGAAGGCAAAAGAAAGCCCCCCTAACACACACACACACACACACACACACACACACACACACTGGAGGGTTTCAGTGAACTCCCTGCAGTCACCAATGAACAGAGCTCTCAGTGCGCTACCCTCGCAGCCTGTGCAGGGGCTGGTGACTGAGACTTCAGATTCCATCCCCAGACTTAAAGAGCCAGGTACCTCTGGCTGGACTCGACAACCTCAAGTCTTACTTTAGTTGAACACACACCTTCAACACACCTGAGAACTCTCAGAGTACATGGTTATGTGTCAAGGTCAAATGAGCTGATGTGCAAAGGCCTGGTAGTCATCTTTAATAAGAATCTTAAACGTCTATTTGGGGCTGCTTACAGAGACAACCAGAGCCCATGAGCTTCTCACAGGCACGTTCCAGGTTTTATTCATTTTTGTCTTGCCTGGTATCCTGCACATAGTGGGTATTAAATATTTGCTAGATAGATGAATGAATGAATATTTGTTGCATATTTAAGAATTTCTTGTTTAGCCATAAAATTATCAAAGTGATGCTTTCCTATTAGATCAGTGATAAAGTATTAATCATTAAACAGTAACCAGTCTAAAAACAACACTGATGAACAATCTGATAACAGGGCGGAGGCGATTTTATCTGGTAAGTTTGCAGTTAACCTGATTATTCATGTATTTTAGAATTTGGTAAATTATTTATTCAAGAGGCAGAGTCAGAAACAAACAGAAAGAGCTCCTATGAACTGGTTCACTCTCCAAATGCCCACAATGATGGGAAGGAAGGGGAGGGTTAAGAGTCTGGAATTCAATCCAGGTCTGCCATATGGATGGTAGGAACCCAACTACTTGAACTACTACCACCACTGTCTTCCCAGGGTCTGTGTTAGCAGGAAATGACCAGAAGCTGGGTCTGGATCTATGTATATCAAGCCTAGGTAGTTTGATATGAGATACAGGCATCATAACCAGTGTTTTAAATGCCAGGCCTAATGCCTACCCTGGTTATCTGTGTTTAAAAGGACAGAAGGAAGGACAAATCTATGCAAATCTACACTGGGCTCAGTATACCATCCTCTGGCTGTTGGTAGACCACTCTGCTTCCACTGGCAGGCTCTGACTGCCAAGTCTTATTTTCTTTCTCAGTATGTCTCTCCACCTCTTAAATGGCTGCCAACAAATGTTATAGGGAATAACTCTTTTCCACCATTTTTCACTATCTTCCATCACAAACTGAATTTTTTGTGTCCACAAGCTGTTCAGAGGAAATGCTCAAATACACCCCACAAATCTCTGAGGAAGATTCTACAATATGTGACTGAGACAGTGTCAACAAAGACATTTAAGGGCCAGTGCTGTGGAGTAGTAGGTTAAGCTTCCCCCTGTGGCGTCGGCATCCCATATGGGTGCTGGTTTGTCCCAGCTGTTCCACTTCTGATCCCGCTCCCTGCTGATGGCCTGGGAAAGTAGCAGAAGGATGCCTAAGTGCTTGGGCTCCTGCACCATGTGGGAGACCTGCAAGAAGCTCCTGGCTCCTGGCTTTGGATGTGGCCACTGGGGAGTGAACCAGCAGATGGAAGACCTCTCTCTCTGTCGTTCTCTCTTTCTCTGTAACTCAGCCTCTCAAATTTTTCAGTATAGTATAAGAAATGTGACAACCAAGACTGAGATAATAATTTTCAACTTTCTCCATGGCTTAAGCTAGAGTTTCAAAATTCAACATTTTACACAAACTATACTTCAGGACTTTCACTGTAACATGTTTTAATCCCATAAATTACTAAATATTGGCAATAAAGAATGACATTGCATCTCCACATTCCCCTCATCGTGAGCATATTTAAGGTATGTTGGGTTTCTGCTAACAAAGAATACTGCTAAAAATAATATTTTTTAAAGAGTAACTTTTTAATGGGAAAAGAAAATCATTGTAAATATAGTAAGTCATTTTGAAAATGATGTTATTAAAATTAATCCCACTGATCCCAAAAGCCCAAGGAACAGAAGAAAAAATCAGAGAATATGCCCAATATTTAATAATTACCATTTAAATAATTAAATATATAACAATTTATTTAACTCAATACAACTCAGCAAAACAAAGTTTCCAGTAAATCCTGGATTAAACATCTGAATTCTACCTTAAAATTAGCTTTAGGGGCCAGCACTCTAAGGCAGCTGGTAAAGCTACCATCTATGACACTAGCATTCCACATGGGCACTGATTTGAGTCCTGGCTGCTCCACTTCTGATCCAGCTCTCTGTGAATGAACCTGGGAAAGCAACAGAGGATCTGCACTCATGTGGGAGACCCAAAAGAAGCTCCTGTCTCCTGGCTTTGGCCTGGCTCAGTCCCAATCATTACAGCCATTTGGAGAGTGAACCATACATGGAAAATTTATGTCTCTTTCTCTGTAACCCTACTTTTCAAATAAATAAGATAAATGTTTTTAAAAACTAGCTTTAGGGGCTAACACTGTGGCATAGCAGGTAAAGCCACTGACTGCAATGTCAGCATCCCATATGGGCACCAGTTTGAGTCCCGGCTACTCCACTTCTGATCCAGCTCTCGGCTATGGCCTGGGAAAGCAGTGGAAGATGGTTCAAGTCTTTGGGCCCTTGCACCTGCATGGAAGACCTGGAAGAAGCTCCTGGCTCCTGGCTCTTGGCTTCAGGTTGGCTCAGCTCCAGCTGTTGTGGCCAACTGGGGAGTGAACCAGTGGAATGGAAGACTTTCACTTTCTCTCTCTCTCTCTTTCTGCCTCTGGCTTTCTGTAACTCCGCCTTTCAAATAAATAAATCTTAAAAACAACAACAACAACAACTAGCTTTAACACTAACTTCCACTCTCCCTAAATGCACATCTGTGTTCCAGCCACTATCAGATAATTACTATTGCCCATCTGTATATTCCTACTTGTTCTTTATTGGTCCTGTTCCTTTACATGGAAAGTCTTCCCGTTTCAATCTGCAAACCTCTCATCCTGGAAGCTTTTCAGGATGCTTTTGCAGAAGGGGATCTGGGACTAGCTGTCAGAAGTCCTAAATTTAAAATGCTAGCTGAGCTACTAATTACAGAAATTTTAATATGCCATTTACTTTCCCTGGATATTATTGCCTCAAAGCATTTAGCGAGGTGGTTCCTATAGTAACAGATAACATGGAAAGCTGAAGTCTGAGTTTGTTATGGGTGGCAGGCTGGATAAATTCTTTATTTCACCCATGATCAAATATTTCACCCACCATTGTTGCTGTGGATTCATTTCTGGGAGGAGGAGCATGGTGGGGGCAAGAGGTGCGGAGTCACCACACAGACCCTGGGAGTTGGGTGAAAGCAGGCCTGAGGCAAGCAGCCTGCAGACTCGTTTATTTCAGATACTACAGTAGCTTATATAGCCAAGGCAGCCAATCTGGTCAAGGGGTGGTCTACGCCCTAACCAATCACACCCCATTGCCAGCCAGTTTCCAAAGCCATCCAATCACAGTCTGTTGCCAGGCAGTTTCTGTTGTCAGTGGCCATCTTTTCATGGCCTTCTCATTCCACCACATTTCCCCCTTTTTGTTTATTTTTGAGCAACGGGAGGCATGATTCTTGGCCATACCATTATTGACTCCATTTCCATGTGGACTCCATAAGCGGCTGTTCCTGTCTTAGGTTGTCCCCCAGGGGATCTTACTCGTCATTGACCAGTGCTCAAAATGGGAGACCACAGGAGTACTTGCTTAGATGGGGGTAGGAATGAGGAACAATGGTAATCAGGATGGCATGACTGCACACAAGCTGTGGGCCGTTTGAGTGGCTGACCAGAACTAGTGGGTATAAAACAGTAATGGATGTGGCTATGGGCAGTTTCTCAGGGTAGCATGATAGGGCAGGTGCATCCACTAACAAGGCGGACTCTCAGTCTTGTTCAGCTGGTTCTGGTTGGCTGTCAGTTGCAGGCTTGATGTTTTTGGCTGGTACCCAAATGGGCTGTCCCGCATTCTCTGGAAAGACACAAGCATATTGGAACCAGTCCCATATCTTAGAACCTTGACCACAAGAGGTTTTTCTTGTAGTGATTTGCAGTGTCTTTTTTTTTTCCACAGGCAGAGTGGATAGTGAGAGAGAGAGACAGAGAGAAAGGTCTTCCTTTGCTGTTGGTTCACCCTCCAATGGCCGCCATGGCTGGCACGCTGCGGCTGGTGCACTGCACTGATCCGAAAGCAGGAGCCAGGTGCTGGTCTCCCATGGGGTGCAGGGCCCAAGCACTTGGGCCATCCTCCACTGCCTTCCCGGGCCACAGCAGAGAGCTGGCCTGGAAGAGGGGCAACCGGGAAAGAATCTGGCGCCCCGACTGGGACTAGAACCCAGTGTGCCAGTGCCGCTAGGTGGAGGATTAGCCTATTGAGCCGCGGCACCAGCCTGCAGTGTCTTGGTAGGCATCTGAACTGGTGCTTTTCTTCTCCTTTGCTCCTCTGATCAAGTCAGCACACACCTTCTCCAGGGACTTGACGTTGCGGCTGGTCAGGGTGATCCTAATTTGGTGAATGGCCACCTCTGGTTCCATGGGCGTCTTCCATGCACGCTGTTTTTCACCATCAGCAGGGTGCTGGATCAGAAGTGGAGCAGTTGGATCTCAAACCAGCACTCATATCGGATGCTGTGCTTCAGGCCAGGGTGTTAACCCACTGTGCCATAGCGCTGGCCCCGAACACTCCTACCGATTTTGTCCTCCTGGACCTATCAGATGTTAGCAGAGTGGTAGTTCATGAGCCTGCTGTGTGTTCTTCCTCTGTTCTCACTCTGTCTGCTTCTTCCCTTCTTCTTTTAATTTATGGGTGGTGGGCTGGAGAAATTATCTTTATTTCACCCATGATCAAATATTTCACCCACGATGATTATATTTCATAGGTATTAGGGTTGTTTTAAACCAGTCACTTTTGGCTAGGGAAGAGGTAGACTAATACCCAGTTTCCAGAATAATGAGGCTGAAGGAATCACAGAGGGTTATAAAGACTTCCACGGAGAATGGCAAAATGGAACTTCTCAGCCACATACTTGGCAACACAGCCAAAGGTGCAAACTATTGTGTGGGGAAAAAAGAGAAACACAGAAAGCCCAAATCTCCATCTGGGAACAGGAGTGGGGAACATCTGACCCATGGGCCACATAAAGCAAGCAGAATCATTTGGTCTGGCCCTGCCAAGGCAGCTGTAGGCAGAACTTGAAATTCACAAATCTGTAGCAGCCTGAGTTTAAGTTGATCATATTGTATGGCCCACAAATGATGCTATCAATATCCAAATAGGCCTTGGCAGAAAAACGTTTCCCACTCCTGATACAGAAACAAGAGTCACAATCTTTTACTTTGCAACTATCTCCAAGTAGATCCATTTCCACATCTGATATTACATCATCTCTGTGGGCATCTTTTGCTTTCTACGTATTCAAACACTGGCTTCACCTTCTCCTCCAGCTCCTTGTTTCAACTAGACTTCCACACCCTTTGAAGCTTCTGCAAGTTGCAGCACTTCGAATCAATGCATTACCACTTCATTTTAAATGTACTTGTGAATGGAACTCTGGTTTGTCTGCATAGTTCCCTGCCCAGTTCTACTTCAAGAGCCTAAAAATTGGGGATGAGACAGGATCACTGAACTTCTGTTGAATAATTTCTTACATTCCTACCTTGTACCGAGCATACAAATAAATACTTAATAGATATGAAACAAAATAACTCATAGATTTTGAAAGCTAGTAGCTGAGTTTTATAAACTGGTTTGCTGATTGCATTAAACATTATATTTCCCTTTTCATGTATGATGCTAGGATGCATTGCTAAATATAAGTGGGGAAAAAGGCTGGCTTGGTAGGCATTTTCTTAACAAGAAATAGACGTCTATTACCTGGCTCCATATAATAAAATGAGATGACTGACTATACAATGATTCTCTGGCTTAAGCACATCTCGAACTAAGTTCTGAAGAACTCAGATTAAATGACAGTCAGGTTATTCATTAGTCCTAAATCATTTTTATAGAACATTTTTGAAAAACACCAAGAAAGTATGGAATACGAGACTCTCTATGTTTTAGGAGAAATCATTCCCTATTTCTTTTAAAAAAAAATATATATATATGTACATACACACACACACACACACACATATATATACACACATTGGATAGGCAGAATTAGACAGTGAGAGAGAGACAGAGAAAGGTCTTCCTTTTTCCCTTGGTTCACCCCACAAGTGGCTGCTATGGCTAGCGTGTTGTGGGCGGCACACTGTGCCAATCTGAAGGCAGGAGCCAGGTGCTTCTCCTGGTCTCCCATGCGGGTGCAGGGCCAAAGGATCTGGGCCATCCTCTGCTGCACTCCTGGGCCACAGCAGAGAGCTGGACTGGAAGAGGGGCAACTGAGACAAAATCTGGCACCCCAACAGAACCTGGGGTGCCAGCGCCACAGGCGGAGGATTAGCCTAGTGAGCCATGGCACCGGCCAACTATTTCTAAACCATAATCTTTACTGCCTATATCTTCCTATTCATTATTTCCTGATACCGTCAACATTCATTTGACTAAATATTAAAACATACTTTGAGAGTTTCAGCAAAAAAAGAACTTTGCTGACATAATATATTTTTTTTAACTTTTATTTAATGAATATAAATTTCCAAAGTACAGTTTATGGATTACAATGGCTTCCCCCCCCATAATGCCCCTCCCACCTGCTACCCTCCCCTTTCCCACTCCCTCTCCCCTTCCATTCACATCAAGATTCATTTTCAATTCTCTTTATATACAGAAGATCAGTTTAGCATACATTAAGTAAAGATTTCAACAGTTTGCTCCCATACAGAAACATAAAGTGAAAAATACTGTTTGAGTACTAGTTATAGCATTAAATCTCAATGTACAGCACACTAAGGACAAAGATCCTACATGAGGAGTAAGTGCACAGTGACTCCTGTTGTTGACTTAACCAATTGACACTCTTGTTTATGGCCTCAGTAATCACCCTAGGCTCTTGTCATGAGCTGCCAAGGCTATGGAAGCCCTCTGAGCTCACTGACTCTGATCATTTTTAGACAAGGCCATGGTCAAAGTGGAAGTTCTCTCCTCCCTTCAGAGAAAAGGTACCTCCTTCTTTGATGACCCATTCTTTCCACTGGGATCTCACTCATGGAGATCTTTCATTTAGGTTTTTTTTTCCCCCCAGAGTGTCTTGGCTTTCCATGCCTGAAATACTCTCATGGGCATTTCAGCTGGATCCGCATGCCTTAAGGGCCTATTCTGAGGCCAGAGTGCTGTTTAGGACATCTGCCATTCTATGGGTCTGCTGTGTATCTCACTTCCCATGTTGGATCGTTCTCTCCCTTTTTGATTCTATCAGCTAGTATTTGCAGACACTATTCTTGTTTCTGTGATCCCTTTGGTTCTTAGTCCTATCATTATGATCAATTGTGAACAGAAATTGATCACTGGGATTAGTGAGATGGCATTGGTACATGCCACCTTGATGGGATTGAATTGGAATCCCATGGTATGTTTCTAATCTACCGTTTGAGGTAAGTCAGCTTGAGCATGTCCCGAATTGCACATCTCTTCCCTCTCATTCCTGCTCTTATATTTAACAGCGATCACTTTTCAGTTAAGTTTCAGCACTTAAGAAGAATTGTGTATTGATTACAGTATTCAACCAAAAGTATTAAGTAGAACAAACAAACAAAAAATACTAAGAGGGATAACATTAAATTGCTCATCAACAGTCAGGGTGAGGGCTGATCAAGTCACCCTTTCTCATAGTGTTCATTTCACTTTAACAGGTTTCCTTTTTGGTGCTCAGTTAGTTGTCACCTATCAGGGAGAACAAGTGGTATTTGTCCCTTTGGTATTGGCTTATTTCACTCAGCATAATGTTTTCCAAATTCCTAACAGGGATCACTTTTCAGTTAAAATTTAAACACCTAAGAATAATTGTGTGTTAATTACAGAGTTCAACCAATGGTACTAGAACAAAAAAAAATACTAAAATGGATAAAGTATTACATTGTACATCAACCGTCAGGACAAGAGCTGATCAAGTCACTGTTTCTCATAGTGTCCATTTCACTTCAACAAGTTTAACATAATATATTTTTAAAATGTGGTATGTTGTTGAGGTGCAACAGCTGCATATGGGACTTCTGTTTATTGTAGGGCTTCTGCAAATATTACTCTCATAGATACATGCAATGACAGGAGAGAAGACATTCAAATAAAATGAGCTACAGTGTGCAGAATGGAAATTATTAAAGGCACATTCACTTGTGCAGGACATACAAGTGAAGCTTTAGAAAGCAGCACATTCACATCTAAGAGACTAGAAAAACAACAACTTGCCTAAGAACAAAACTAAAAGCCATAAGCAGATTCAAAATTATTAGTGATTAAGAGTAAGAAGAGCGAACAAAACATCAATAGCAAATGACAGGAGAGGAGGGTGAGAGCATTTGTTACTCACAGGAATTCTTCTCCAGGGAGTCTGGGTGTATTTGTCAGTGTAAGTGCATTTTTCCTCTTTAGATTTTTGGTGGCAGTTACACCAAGTTGCCTGAACAAAAACACACATTTTTACATTGGTTTCATTCTGCATACACACACAAAGTCATTAGGGGCTCTCTTAGGGGGTAAAAAAAAAAAACAAACCAAGAAAAAAGTTACACATTACAAAATGGTTCTAAACTTTTATAGCAAATATCAGTCTTTACTCAGTAGTCTCTCATCTTATTCAGGGACTGGGTTTGAGTCAACCAGTGAGAGCAGAATTTCAAACAGTCCAACTACCCTCGGCAATCTCTTAAATTGTTCAAAAGCATATTACATAAAATTCACACAGTGTGTACTTATGTGCTAAAAATATATACAGTATTATGTGTATATATATATAGTGATACACAGTATATAAAGAATACAAATGCAAATTTTATAGTTTTCTAAATGATTATGTTGCTATGTAGTCATTATTGTACACTCTCCTTGAATGCATTTTTGATGGTAATCTACTTGCTACTAAATACCACCAATCCATAAGTCAGACTACCTATTCATATGTGCAATGTTGCCAAGTCTCTTTAATGATGTGTTCTCTTGGCCAGCGCTGCGGCTCAATAGGTTAATCCTCAGCCTGTGGTGCTGGCACACTGGGTTCTAGTCTCAGTGGGGGTGCTGGTTCTGTCCCAGTTGCTTCTCTTCCTGTCCAGCTCTCTGCTGTAGCCTGGGAAGGCCCTGCACCCGCATGGGAGACCAGGATAAGCACCTGGCTCCTCGCTTCGGATCAGCGCAGCACACCAGCTGCAGCGGCCATTGAGGGATGAACCAATGGAAAAGGAAGACCTTTCTCTCTGTCTCTATCTCACTGTCCAGTCTGCCTGTCAAAAAAAAATGATGTGTTCTCTTTACTGGACAATAATTTTTTGAAGCGTCTCTACCCTTTGACAAGACCACAAGACCATCTGTCCCTCTCAATTCTCAAATGAATTCTCTACATGTGATGCCTCTCAAAGTATACTCAGTTATACAACACACAGTGTACATACTGTGTAAACTTTGGTGCTTTCAAATCATCAAATACAATGAAAAGATGGAAAATGAGAATTCACTGTTATGTAAAGCTGAAATGTAACCAAATTATTTGTTAAGCAACCCCATTGAAGGTAAATACACTTTCTCATAGAAAAACCTAAGAAATCCTTGATTACTACATCAAGTTGAAATTACACATTCCTATTTTAAAAATATTTACCAATATTAAAAATTTTCATAATTGTACTCATATTATTCCAATCTCCTATGGAAAATAAAATCCAATTATAAACAAAAATCTCTACATTACACAGTTTCCATCTTTAAGCTGAAACCAAACTCACTACTACAAATGCAAGTCAACTAAGTCTCTTGGAATTCATTGTATTAGGACTTAATTTGTAACATATAGGGGAGGTATGTAAAGAGGAGAAGAAGTATAAAACACGGATCAGAATGCAGGTTCACGACTTATTGCATCCTGATTATGACAATTCCAGAGATAATATCCTTTTTGCTAACATGTGGAGAGTAATATTTGAGTTATACTAGACATTTGAATCTTCCATAATTGGAAAAGCCTAGTTTTTAGTAACATTTCAATAGATGTAAACCAACTGCCCAAATCACTCCCTCTCCACCTGCTTTCTGTAATAGCTGACAGATTGTATTCACATGGTATTCTTTGAGGAAGTACGTCTTTCCTCTTGTTCCAAGGAAATAGATCTTGATTACTCTGAACCAATGTATGCTTAGGAAGGGATAAGGAACTCAAATGTAGCTAATAAAACAGGAGGAAAGTCTGAGGTATTTCTGAGAAATAGCATGTCCATTTTAAACACAAGTATTAAATGGATCTACTAGGGAAAATGGGTTCTGCACCCACCTTTGGGTATTACCCTGTGAGAATGTGACACCTACAGCTAAAAAGACTTTCTACAAAGGAAGAGAAAGCCACAAGGATTCTAGAAAAGCCAACCTAGAACTTCAACCATTAACCAAATGACCAATAAGTAACCATGGAAGTGGATGAGACCTATACACTTTGTTATTTTAGTTTACAAATGTTCTTGTATTTTAAGTCACTTTTAGTTAGGGATTTAAAACATTCTAAGACATGCATTGATTTATGCTGGGTCATTTGGAGCAAGCCATTAAGTAAGAGTTACTAATTATCCCACACCCCTGGGCCAGGCATTAGGCCATGGTTCATTTAACTCCCACAACCCTCTAGCATCAGTATTTTTATTATTTCCATTTACAGAAAAGGCTCAAGAGAGATTATATACCTTCCTTAAGAGAACACAGCTATGTTTCAAAAGCAAGATTTGAACCAAAGTCTAGCATGGGTTTTCAAAGATACTTCTAGCCTATTTAACCTGAGTTTCACTTTCTATGACTCCATAATTAAAATTATACACTAGTAATTTCACAAAATTATGCTGGTTTCAATGTACAAATACATCTAAATTATTATTTAATTAGTGTTCTGAGGAGAAAATAAGAATCCTTAGCATTTTGGAATAAGATTTGAATAGTCAAACCTCTCTACCTTTCAGTTAAATTCTCAGAGCATTGTAATATAATTTTATATCAGCTTGCATCACATAAACATGAATTCAACACTTTATACTTTTTATTTTTCCAAAAGTTTGCATGCAAACATAGGTTACAGTTGAATGTATACCTTTCCCACCAAGACTACTCAATGGGCCATCAAAGAAGGAGGTACCTTTCTCTGAAGGGAGGAAAGAACTTCCACATTGATTATGGCCTTGTCTAAATAAGGTCGGAGTTTGTGAACTCAAGAGGCTTCCATAGCTTTGGCAGCTCATGACAAGAGCTTCCGGTGATTACAGACATTGTAAATAAGAGTGTCAGCTGTTAAATCAACAATGGGAGTCACTGTACATTTGGTCCCCATGTAGGATCTCTGTCCTTAATGTGTTGTACTAAACAAATTAATGGTAAAATTACTAGTCAAACAGTACTTTATACTTTGTGTATCTGTGTGGGTGCAAACTGTTGAAATGTTTACTTAGTATGTACCAAGTTGATCTTGATGAAGAATGGGGTGGGAGAGGGAGAGGGAGTGGGAGATAGGATGGTTGTGGGAGGGAGGGAGGTTATGGGGGGAAAAATTCAAAGGTTGTACTTTTGAAATTTATATTTATTAAATAAAAGTTTAAAAAAAGAATGTATACCTTATAAATGACAAGAAAGCATAGAAGTATAGAACTGGAAGGAGAAAACTTTGAAATCATCAAGAAAACCTTTGCATTCTGGATAAAGCACTAAAGAGGTAACAGAATTTGCCAAAGTCATTAAAAAAATTATTAGAGATAAGAAATGTCATCTGACTCCTGTTAATGGCTTTTCTTGTGCCTTTTCCCCCATTTACAAAAAGTAACCTAAAGATGTAAAGAAAGAAATCTTAAATAGAAGGGCAATTTTATTTTTGATCATGTGAAAATGCTATTACATTTCGGCCGACGCTGTGGCTCACTAGGCTAATCCTCCACCTTGCAGCGCCGGCACACCGGGTTCTAGTCCCAGTCGGGGCGCCGGATTCTGTCCCAGTTGCCCCTCTTCTATGCCAGCTCCCTGCTGTGGCCAGGGAGTGCAGTGGAGGATGGCCCAAGTGTTTGGGCCCTGCACCCCATGGGAGACCAGGATAAGTACCTGGCTCCTGCCATCAGATCAGCGCAGTGCACCGGCTGCAGTGCTGGCTGCGGCAGCCATTGGAGGGTGAACCAATGGCGAAGGTAGACCTTTCTCTCTGTCTCTCTGTCTCTCACTGTCCACTCTGCCTGTCAAAAAATAAAAAAAAAATGCTATTACAAATCTCTACTTTCAATGGTTTATAACTTTTAAATTCTTCTGATTTGAACAAGTGATTTTCTAGAGTTTCAGAGGTAAACATTATACCTTTATAATCTTCCTGAATGACTTCCAATGCCCTACTGCAAAAAGGACATGTTTCTCCTTCAAACTCATTTAATAAGATGTCTGCTTCAGCGCGTCACTGCTGTTAATGACTAGCAGTAAATCCTCTCCAGCCCTGTAAATCTATGGAGACAAACTGTACCAACATTAGTCTCTAGAATCAAGAACAGGAACTGCCAAGTTTCACAAAGTTTGCTGTGCATGTGAGGCCACAATTCCCCTTCAGTTTATTTAAATGAGCTCATTTTTCTGTTTTCTCTAATTTTTCATGTATCCTCCAAGACAGAGTCTTTCAACCTACTAGTAGTTACTCTAAAGCATGCCACAGGGTCCAGTGTTGTGGTGTAGGGGGTAAAGCTTCCGCCTGCAATGCTGGCATCCCATGTAGATACCAGTTCTTGTCCTGACTGCTCTACTTCCTATCCAGCTCCCTGGGATATGCCTGGGAATATGCCTGGAAAGATGGTCCAAGTGCTTGGGCCCATGCACCCACATGGGAGAACTAGATGAAGTTCCTGGCAACTGGCTTGGCTTCAGCATAGAGCAGCACTGGCTGTTGCAGCCATTTAGGGAGTGAATAAGTGGATGGAAGATTCTCTCTCTCTCTCTTTCTCTCTTTCCCTGCTCCCTTTTCTGTAACTCTGCCATTCAAATAAATTAATAAATCTTTAAAAGAAAAAACTATGTCACAAGGTTTATTACAATTAATCTAACTATAATTTTAAAAAGAATGTCTAAGGGTTCCTTTGTAGATGATAAAACATTCAATACTTCTGACTTCCTTCAGTTTACTCCTTTTCTGCTACCTTAAACTTTTACAATTTAGTCTAAATATATTCTCAAAAATAGCAACTCAAATTTTTTAAGTAAAAATTATTTTAATTTCAGAACTTAAAAGATTTCTAAATTCCAATATTCAAATGATATATAATTGCATCAGATAAAATAATGAGCAGTAAATTTTCTCCAATCAATGGTTCAGAGGTTTAGCCCACTTAGTTTCTCTAAAGATGATTTCATTACACCACTTATTCATTTAAATCTTTGCTACCTATTCTTGTGTTATTTTCCAATTTCTTTCTCAAGTATTTGCAATGCATTAAGTAATTTTTAGACAGATAACTATGTGGCATACTTTTTAAGATGTTAAAGGACTGAAAATGTACTTTTGTATATAGATAGAACTATCCGGAAATTAATTACGAGGATTATGACCTGTTTTTGAAGTGTACTAGACCTAACAATTTCTTGTGCTCTGTAATACATTTTTTGCAAAAGTTTGTGGGGAGCAACTCGGACTAGACTAAGTTACTGTAATTAAGACTTATTCTATGCATCTGCTCTCCCACAATATGGTGCTGGGAGAGGAGAAAACAGCTTCTACGCAGCTGCCTCTTGCCAACTTGAGTGATGACCTCCAGGAGCTGATCCTGCTCCTGATTGGAGGAGAGCAGCGTACTCAGCGTGTGGGCAGCCGACTTGGGATTGGCGGAAGAGGACTATAAAGGAGGAGAGAGACAACATGCACCAGGAACATCTAAGGGGAACACCTGTGCAGCCCCTGAGAGGGCCGGCCGGTGGTGTGCCGCTCCCCTGCGGAAGTGGGGAAAGTGGCTGGGGGAACCGCCCTTCCACGGAGGTGGAAGGGACGGCAGCCAACCCGGGAAGAACCAGCAGCAAACTCGGGGAGGGCCGAGCAGACAAAAGAACAACGCAGGGTCCTGTGTCATTCCTCCACGAAGAGGGGGAGCGACAAAGTTGAAGCTAACTTAATTTCCTAATTTACATATTTACTTTCTCCCTAAAAACTGGATTATTTCTTAGTTTATAGCTTTTTGTTTTGTTTTTGAGATGCAGAGAGACATAGAAAAATGGACACATAGAGGAAGCTTCCATCTACTGGTTCACTCCCCAAATGTGTGCAATGGCTGGGGATGGGCTGGACCCACATCCGGGAGCTGGGAACACAATGAGGGTCTTCCACACAGGAGGCAGGAACCTAACTGAGCCCATCTCTGCTGCCTCCCAGGGTAAATACCGACAGGAAACTAAGTCCAGAACTGAATCATGGTGTTCTAGTGTAAGATGCAGGAGTCTTAACTGCTAGGCTAAACACCTGCTCCCTTGTCTTTACCACTGAGACATAAACATTAGGTCTTATTATTCCCCTTTTTAATTCTGTATCAGTAGGACTTCAATCTGAAATATTAGATGTTCTTCACTTGGACTCACACATTTTCTTTGTATTCTTAATCATAATAGCTGAAATAACTACATGGCCTCAGCAGCTCAGAGGGGAGTATCATATATACTTTATGTTCTAAGTGAGATTAACCCCTCATATGGCTGAATTGTTTCATTGTTCCAAGATATTTTTTGATGACTAATAAAGATCTTCTTGATGGTTATGATTTTTCTGATTTACGTTCTTTTTATCCTAGCTTTTTAAATTATTGCAAGCTAAACTAAATTAAATTCAAGACAGTATATATACTGTTTTTACATGGGATTAACATTGAATATTGTACAAAGATTCAGACAATCTCTAAGGGATCATTCAACATCACCCACAGGGAATAAATATTTGATAGCTATCCCGATGCCTAAGCCTGAATACTCAGTCTCATTTTGCTCACAGAGAAAGGAAATGTCCTGTTCTCAACTTCCCAGGATTTGTTTCTTTAACCTTATCTCTAAAGCAAAGTCGTCTACCCTGTATTAGTAAATGAACATATTTGGTAAATTTATAAATCCCCAAAACAGATGCCACTGAAAATAGAACAACAAAGAATTTTTAACACTGAACACTTAATATTTAGAATGAAGGTTACAGCACATACTTTTGTTAGAATGCATATAATCTACAAATAATGCAATAGTGAAAGTATGAGAGCCAAAAATAAAGTCAAACTTGAATTCTGGATCACAGTCTTATGAAAAGGATGTATTTCCCAGTTTGAAAAGTCTCCATTTTATATATTACACTATCATACTTACAAGCTGATGTTCTAATAGTTGGATTTTTTCATCTTTTTTCTTTCTTTCTTCTTTAAGTTGTTTAATTTCATTTAATTAATCTTCATTCTGAAATATTAAAAAAATTTAAGATAAGGCATTTAAAATACCTTATTAAAGAGCACTACATAAATGACAAAGACTAGAAAATGATCTATTTGTTCATTTAAGGGGAAAAATCTTTTATTAAAAAGAATGTCATAGGAGGCCGGTGTTGTGGTATAGTGTTTTAAGCCACTCCCTGCAATGCCAGCATCCCACATGGGTGCTGGTTCAAGTTCCGCTGCTTCACTTCCAATCCAGCTCCCCGATGATGTGCCCAGGAAAACAGCAGAGGAAGGACCAAGTGCTTGGGCCCTTGCACCATACAGAAGACCTGGATGGAGTTCCAGGCTTCTGAGTTCAGTCTGGCCCAGTTCCAGCCATTGCAGCCATCTGGAGAGTGAGCCATGTGATGAAGTTCTCTATCTCTGTCTCTCCCTCTCTCTCTCTCTGTAACTCTGCCTTTCAAATAAATAAATCTAAAGAAAGAATAAAACAAAATCATCATTTAATGGTCTAATGGAGTCTGACATGTAAACGATGAACAGCAACAGAAGTAAAGGCTAACATTCACTCAGTAATTATTGGGTGTTAGAAACTATGCACTTGAAAGTATTTAGGCACTTGATCTTAACTGTGTCACTTGAGGTATACACCATTATCTCCTTTTACACATGAGGAAACTGGGATCCTGGTCATAGAATCAATCTGTCACATACAGAACTGTAACTTTAGCTAACATTTCAAAGGATGCCTCTCAGAGAAAATGAAGGGCACAACAGACAGAGAAAATAGTATAATTAAAGACACAGTGGAATTTCATGGCTGGTTCAGCAATCAGCAAAGAGATAAATATGCCTGAAGAGTAATAAATGAGATGAGTTGACCATGAACCACTTTCCTGAACAGCGCTGCCTGAGTCAAAGAGAAAAAAATAGTCTGTCAAGTTCATCAACGAGAAATGCCCAATACTGTGAAATGGAAACCTATGTCAAGCTAAACAGGAATCTGGTCACCTTTACAAGTGTGAAGTATCATTACCCTACAGGCAGCCCATTTTGAGTACTTCTCTTCACTTATCCAGAACTTCTCTTCACTTATTCAGAATAGGAAGTAGTTTAAGCAAGGGATTAGATTTTTTATATATAGATGATACACCACATCTTTCCAGGCAGAGAAACATGCAAGCAAATAATGGCAATGGTGTAGTTACTAAGCAAAGTTATGTCATCTTCTCCAGACACACTTGGAGTAACCTAAAAAAATGCAGTCTCTAAACAAAAGTTCATAAACAGACATCCTACAAAAGTGTTAACATGTCAGAAAATATTTTAAAATGTTATGGACAGTATAATTGGGAAAGACAGTTTTTATATCACTAAAAAAAAGACCTGAAAGAGTTTAAGAATTCTAAAAATTCATAAATTAGACAAAAGATGGATTACAGATCACAAAAGACCCATTTTCAAGGATTTATCTAGAATATGTTTAAATTCTGTAGCAAACAAACTTACTAAGAAATCATAAATGTATTTGTTATATAAAATTTTCATCATCTATACAATTAATTTTCTGATTAAAGTTAAAGCCTTGTAAAACCTATGCAAACATGACAAAAGCTTTATATCGCAATTCTACCAGAAGCTAGCTCAAACACCTAAGGTCACTGTCAAGATTCCAACA